>NW_008614656.1:13542-41463 GCF_000691845.1 Merops nubicus | reverse complement strand
CAGCAGGAAGGTCCTTTAAAGTCTCTTTCCAATCATGTCTGTCCATCGGTGTGGAAGGGAAGACACGTCATAATGCTGCAAGGCATGAACTGGAAATGATGGTGCAGATACTAGTAGACATCAGAGAGATGATTCAACACTGAAAGAGGTGGATGAACAATACGAACACCAGAAGATGTTCTGAATGGGTAGCGCCAAAAGAAATGTATTTTTATGCTGTAGAAAGTGTCTGAAGTATAAGGGGTGTGAAAGTAGGTTGAAATGAAACCTCAGAAAAGACATGTAAAGTCCAGGGCAAGCTGGGAAGTTAAAAGCATATGTGGGAACTTTAATCAAACTAAAAAGCAAGAAGTAGAAAGATACTGTTAATTAGTTTGACTTATAAAATCACTTCATAAAGAGAAAAATTAGAAAGTTTGCTTGTTGCAAATTCTGATACTTTCTCTGTCCCAAAAGACATTGTAGACCCCGTTTCTATGAAAGGAAACACATAGCAGTGTCACACTTGTTCATAAAATTAGAAATAATTAATACATTTCATAAGAATATTTCTGTGGAAAAAATAATTAATCTTAAACATATGTCTAAAGTTTCTTTACTGAGATATCAATGTAATGGAGCTTCAGTACTGTGGAATCAGTGGATTATCTATTGTAATTTTACCCCTTATTATCATTAATAATTGTACAGAATAGCTTTGTTTTGGTTAATCATAGCTAGTTTTTGATGCAGGAGTTTGTAAATGTTCCTGTTTTGAAGTGCATCTTGGTGGTAATGCTGAGCAAGTTAGTTTTATTATTTTTCTTTCATTTTGTCCTTTCTTTCCTTTCCTTCCTTTCCTTCCTTTCCTTCCTTTCCTTCCTTTCCTTCCTTTCCTTCCTTTCCTTCCTTTCCTTCCTTTCCTTCCTTTCCTTCCTTTCCTTCTTTTCCTTCCTTCCTTCCTTCCGTCCTTCCTGGAAGACAGTATCCTGATGACACTAAGATTGCAGGACTTAACAGTTCCTCATCAAAAAGCCTACTAAGAAAACTGGAGTAACTAAAAAGAGAAGTAACCAGTATTCTTTGGTTAGATCAAAGTGTGTGAAGCACCCAAGGAGCCAAGAAAGACATAGAGAATCATGACACTGCAAAACATGAGCCAGAGTTAGGGGAAAAGGTTGAAAGCTGTGTATAGCAGCATCATTTTCCTTCTGATGCTTTGGATGACTTTATGGGTACCAATGAAGAGAACGCTTTATGCCATCATACTTTAACAGCAATACTCAAAATAGGGTCAGGGGAGGAAATGAAGGGAAGGCCCAGCTCTGACTTTGTTCTGGAGAGAGAGAGCAGATTTAGTTGTAGCATAAGGGGGAGAAAATGAAGGTTGCAACTAATAACTGTTGTCTAGCTTGCTGAGTCGCCTGAGGGGGTTCTCTATTGTATCACAGAATCACCATGGTTGGAAAGGACCTGCAGGATCATTGAACACCTTCAGGGGTGGTGACTCTACCACCTCCCTCGGTAGCATGTTGCAATGCCTGACAATCCTTTCAGTGAAAAAGTTCTTTCTAATGTCCAGTCTAAACTCTTCAACAATCATGTTACCTTGCTCCATGCTGTGTTGGTCTCTATAAGGTTAGGCAGTGGTGTGCAAAAAGGAAACTGTGAAAGGATGCTAAGCAGAGCTGACATGATGGAAACATGAATCTGTTGCTGCACACCCACAGCTGACTAGCATTATGGCAGAGACTGAACATTCATCCCATCATCTACAGAGTTTTGTGTGGCTGTTCTTTAGAATTGAGACGGAACTTGTCTTCTTGGGACACACAAGATGCTGGAAAAGAGCGGGTTCAGGGATGGGATGGCTGGACTGCAAGACTGCCATCCCAGAGGGGCACGTGCAAGCCCACAGCCTCAGCTCCATGGAGGCTATTTTTGCCCAGAAAAATCTGATAGCAGATGTCAGCCAAGGAGAGCTAATAGATCACAGGCTGAATTAAGTGAATCCACTTATCACCTGAATATTTTAAGAAATGAGTGTTTTCAAATTCATATCACTAAGAAGGCTTCCTCTGACCAACTGCTGTCCCTCCAGAAAGCCTTACATTATCTAAGGTGGCTGTGTTCTAGCCACACGGTTTGAAGCAATCTTGTGTATCCTGGCTGTTCAGAGAATGAAGCTATTTCAAGCAGATAGTGAAACCTAAATAAGATAAAGAACCCAATGAATATCTCTGCTTACAGTCTACAGTGTTGGGGTTTTTATTGCACTATTGTGTCTGGAGTAACAAGTCTTTATTAGTGTATTTTATTTTATCATAGGATGCTCTGGGTTTTGCATCCATGGACATCTACAGAAAAAACCCTCTTTGTTGGCACCTGCTGTAAAAAAAAAAAAAAAAATAAGTAATAAGTCAATGGCAAAACAAGCCATGAACACAGAAACTGCTGCTAGTCTGGAAGCAGTGTCTCTAGGTCAGATAGGACAGGAGCAGCAGAAGCTATCACTTGAACCTTTTTCTGATAAATTCATCTGGGAAGTCTTTCTTAGTGGCATGGTTTGTTAAGGATATAGGTATGTAATTATGTTGGGTGTCTGTTGTAGATGCAAATCCGTTATGAATCACAAAGAAAACAGAGTTTGGTCTGTCACATACAACATCCACTCTACCATCTAGGAATGTCTGTAGGGAGTGTCTTTTCTGTTGCCATGGATTGGCCTCTGAGCAGTGTGCTGGGCTCTTTTGTTGCCAAGCTGGAAATTTAAAATGTTCCTCCTCTGCCGCAAGCAAAAAAGAGTAACAAAATACTTAAAAGCTGATCATGGCAAGATAGGAGAGGACTCTGACAACCAGTGTTGACAGAAGGCAACACAAGTTAACTTGGGAGGATTAAAAACCTGGGCAAAAATCAACATTGAGGTTTGGCTATGACAGACTTCTAAACCTGGGAAGAAAATAATCCAAAACTCACGTGGTGAAAAAGAGAAATCTAGGAAATGGTAATTGCAAAAGAGAGACAGAAGGAACGGGGAGATTAAACTGGCAGTGACAAGCAAAAGCTGAAAGATAATGTCAAATTGGAAAGTGTTTGAAAGAGTGGTAGGTCTGCATCTTGATGGGGAGAAAGCCAGGCCTAAACTCAACTCTAAGCCATGGTCACTGCCTTCCTTAGCCAGCACCTGAGGCAATCCAGAGGGATTTACGTGGGCCAAGATTAATGACAGGTCAATGCAAAACATTACAATGCTTTAATTATCAGCAATAAACTGAGTCTTAGCAGAGCAAACCAGACTCTATAGAGTTCCCTGCTGTGCAGGGAGACTGTTAGCTGTGCCCAGGCCAGCTCCTTTAGAAGTAGCTAAAGAAAGGAAATAAGCATGAAGAATTTGTTCTTAATTCTTTGAAACTTATTTAAGCAAGGGCGATGGCAACATATGTTAATGTCATCTGTAATTATTTTTTAATAGACTGAGTAGTCATTTTTGGTTTTGTCAGAGACTAGGTGGTTAGTTCTTTTGGCTTTTCTTTGGGTTCTTTAGGCTTGGGGCTTTTTGAGGGGAGGAACACAGATCTTTGTATTTCCTTCCACTTTCCAGTCTTCAGTGATGTAATGGGCCTGTGCGTGGGAAGGAGCTTCCAATTTTGTTCCTGCAGTCAGCTGTGGTTGCAGTAAATGCCCTCTGGAGATCTGGCTACCTGATGCTCTCTGCACATCAGGCACATTAACAATTATAATTTGTGACTTTAGTTATATATGCAGAAGAATGTAGCCACAGTGAGGATTTCTGGGCCCCTTGGAAAAACATGACCCTGAAATTGTTAGCATTTATATTTCTTGTTTCATAAAGTGTATTTGAAGTGAATCTGAAGTCAGGAATTAAAATCTAAAATTAGCTCACTGGGCCAATTAAACTCGTTGGTCCCTTCCAGAATGATTAAATGCACTCTCCAGGAGGAGAGAGGAAATTACATCTTGCTAAGGGCAAGAAAGAAGTGGCCCTGAAGGTTTTTTGAGAGGCACAATCAAGAACACTGCTTCAGTGAAGGGTAATGAACAAAGAGCACTTTGCACAATTACAGCTGCCCCTGCCTCATGCTGGGGACATTGTGATCACTGCGGTGGCATCCTTTTGTTCAGGAGGGGCTCTTCCCACCGCTGTGCACAGCCCCAGCCACCTTCTGATGCCTTGATTTCGGTTGGGTGGATTTCCTGCACGGCAACGCCCACGCGGATGAGTAGCATGTGGAGTCATTTCACCCCAAGCTGCCTGGTGGAAAAAGCCTCTTCTTGTGTGTGTGTGCACCTCTCCTGTGTTTGGTGCTGCATTGTAGGTCTATCCTGGAAACTTAGCTTAGCTCCCAGTCCTCTCACCACTTAGACAAGGAGCCCTTATGCCAGTGTGCACACACTTTTAGCCTGTATTTTCTTGTCCATCTGGTGAGGCAGATTAGAGCCCAGCCTCTGCTTTTGAAGCTGAGTTCTGGCCTGCCCACTGTGCAGTATGGATGTAGGTAAGTGGGGGGAAGGGCGCTCAGCTCTGATAAGGTTCCAGCAGAATCCTGTCGGTTATTTGGCATGCGTTTTTCTCAGGCAGCTCTCTTCTTTCAAAGTGAGCATTTTATCCAGGAGAATTTTGAGGACTTTGGATATTTGTGTGGGATCTGGGGATATCTCAGAGCCTAGCTGTGAGCGTGGAGCCTGAGAAGGTGCTGGGCTCTGGTGAACTGTAACTGCAGTGTATGTACAATAGAGTTAACACCATCACGGATATCAGATTATCCCCTCTGCTATCCATTACATACACATCTGCTTCTCTCTGACACGGTCTGGGGAGAGGTGGAAGTTCTTGGGCCTAGAAGGAGCTCCTTCAGCGTGCCTATGAGAGCTGAACCCTTCAATGTTTTTTTTAGAGTGTGGGTGCCTTGAGTCTGTATTCATATGGCTGTGAAGCTGAAGGCACCAGCGCTATCTGAGCAACCTCTGTCCGCACAAACACTGTCCCACGTGAAAAGCTTCCATGGCAAAGACTCACGTGTTTTTCTAGATGTTTTAGCACCTTCAGGACATCAAAAGAAGCTTTCCAGAAGCATCAGACCTCCCACAACCAATGGCACACCCAGAACTCCTTGAGCATGTTGTGTCCGGGTCTCCTGCCCTGGTGTAAAGCAACTGTCCAAGCTCCTCCTCAGTCCTCCAAAAGTTTTGTGACAGCACTGTCCACAGTCTTATAGGACAGATGTTCTGGGACTGCCTATAGCAAAAAGGCTGGAAAACAAAGAATGAGGCTCTTGGAATCTTCTCTAGAGAACGTGAAGAAAATTTTTATGTTGCACAATTCACATTCCTTTTTTTTTCCTCATTCTTTGTTTGACAAATTGTTTTCTATTTACAGCCAGTGCTTTTTAATGCATTCTCCCTCCTCCCAGCCTACTGGGTTCCTATTTTCTCCTTCTGACAATGTTACCATATGGTTCTATTATTCCGAGATTCCTAAACATGTATTGCAACAGTCCTGAAAAATAATTAGGTGCTGCTGTGGTGGAAACGCTTGTAAATGGCACATCTGTGATCAATGGCTCCCTCTCAAAATTATGGGATAAAATGTCCCAAGACATTTTTCTGTCTTTCTACTTTTACCGTGCCCTTTTATGTTGCTCCTCACCCCCAAAAAATTATTATAATAAGGGGAAGAAAGTCTGTGTGAACAGTTATTTTCATTTTCTTTCTTAAGAGCAATATGATTGGTGGGTTTTGAGCTATAACTAAGGGAAGAGATCTCCAGAGAGAAAAAGGTATATATTTAGACTCTGTACATTTTGGAATAGAGCTTAATTCTACGGTGGTAACCAATGATTTACACCCTTTAATCCAAAAGTCGTCCTGTGCCCTGCGGGGAATACAACATATGTCCAGCAAATTGGTAACCATATGCCTCGGTGAACGTGCAGTCTCTCAGCCCTTCCCCTGCTCCATTCACATTGATGGTTCCCTGCTAGAGCAGTCTGATCTCATGATTTACTCTGCCTTCATTGAAGGCTTTGTCAAGGGAAGGGTTCTTTTCAGATTCCTTGTGATATTGCACATTGTGTGTTTTGGAAGGTTTCAGGCAGTTGTTTTTGCTGGAGAATTTCACAAGTGAATCGATGAGTAAAACTTTTCTTAGCTCCTGAGGGAAGAGGCAGGCGTATCTCCCTCACAACTTTTTCTTCCAAGTGTGTATTGGGAAAATCAATGAAAATAAGGGTTATCAAAACCAAGTTTCACAGAGACTTTTCAAAACTGATTTGCTCCCAAACCCTCTGTTTTATCCTATCACATCATCAGCCCTCTGGTACTGCTGCTGAAGCTGCACAGACACAGTGTTCATAATGAACTAAGCCTTCCATCATGAAACAGAAATTAAAAGGACACCGATACATGCTTTTCCCTCTTTTTGGCCACGTTTAAACAGAAGTGCTATAGCAGAGCAGGAGCCCTGGGTGGAAGATAAAACTAGTGCATGCAAAGGGGGACCAAGAGCGTTATCCTGCCTCTGCCCTCCAGCAGGAAGGATTATTCCAGATAAGCAACAGCAGGGTAACGTTCAACAAATTACCTTAACTGATGAACCCTGAATTCTTGTCAGTATTAGTGCCTGCTAAGTTAAGCAGGCCCAGGCTTTATTATGAAGACTTATCCTCAGAGGCCAATGCAATATAACCTATTATTTCCTTACAGATGCCATGCAGGAGGAGTCTGGGTCTCATCCAAAGATCGCAACAGGCTTTTACAGGTGCATTTTTTTTTCCCCTGACCTGAACAAGCCAGTGTCCTGGCAGTGACTGGAGGTGAGTGGCTTTGGTGGTGCCATGGGTTGGGGCATCCTCTGCTAAGCACTTTGCATAAGGACAATCTGTTCTGTGTTTGCATCATGCTGAGGAGCATGGGGTGGTTCTGCCCAGGACTGGTCTTTCTAGGCACTGCTGCAGCAGTGGGAATCCAGGCAAGCCCTGGGCGGGCTGGGTTACTCACCTGACAGCATCGTGTCAAACATTTCACGTGCCTTTTCCACATTTACACACCCGTTTCCTCCCACTGCATACCCTCAGCCCCTCCCGAGTTCAAACCTGAAAAACTGGCGTGCTGTCAGTGCTCTGCCAAAGGGTGCTTCTGAGCCAGCACCATGTTATTAAAGCTTACCAGCCCCCTCTTTGTCTCAGCAGCCAGGTGCTACTTGGTCATCTCATGGAGGTTTTCTCAGAGGGAGGTAAAAATAATAAATCCTCTAGAATGTGTCATGGTGGTGGAGTCAGTGCAGTGCAAGGGCCCAAGTACAGAGCAGGGTTGATGGACTGTAGTGAACAGCTGGGGTGTCACAGAAGCACAGAGCCAGGTGTGCTGTGGTAATGGTGTCCCTACCTAGGTTTGAAAGGTGGGAAGCCCCTCTTCTGTCTGTCGAGCCTTTCCTGGGAAAGCAGCTTCCTCTTTAGCACTGGCCTGTATCACAGCAAGGTACAGCAGTGTGGGGAGGGTGGCACAGGGAGTCACTGTGATGCCACCAGCCAGAGAGGATGGGAGAACCTGGAGCAGTGGGTGCCTGCTGCTGGGGTTGGTGGTCTGAAAGACCCGAGGGGACACAGCTGGACAGCTAAATCCTGGAATCGAGCTTTGCTTTGATATGTTCTAACATGCTGAAGAATCATTTCACAGTAAAGCCTTGAAGTGATTTGGGAAGTGGGAGCAAATCATACACTCCTATGACTCCTCTGTTGATTTCCTCTCTTATCCATTCATTAATGGACATTTCTTTAAGCCACAGAGAAAAGTGGTTGCTAAAAAGCAGAAACGCACCTTAAATATTTGCAGATAGGTAACTGAAAACCCTCTGGAGTGAGTGGAGTAGCTGGTGTCAGATGTGAACTCCCCTGGGATGCCAGTGCAGGGATGGGAAATGTCGGTGCTCTGGTTTTACAGCTTGTCTGTGGGCTCCCAGCACTTCCGAGGTACAAGAACAAAGATCAGCCTTTTCTCTGAGCTCCAGCATCTGCTGGAAGGGGCCTCAGAGATACAGTTCCCATGAGGAAGAGAATATTTGTCCTGTCACAATGTCAAATTCTCTTCCCCTCCTATTCCAAATTTGGTGTGGTGCTTGCATATCTCCTTCCCCAGGGTCCTGGCTTGGTTTCAGTTGCCTAAAGGGCACACTGGGAGACAGAAAATCAAGCTTTTTATTCTTGCCTTTGCCAGAATATTCTTGTGACCTTGGGCAAACAGATTTCTGTGCAAGACTGAATTAATCTTCTATATAGTGCAGGCAGGCATTCCCTATTTCAGAGCAATGTGGGGAATTTGGTTTGGTTCACATTTATAAGATTCAGACCTGAGCTGAATTTGATTAGACTGATCAGGGGAATCTGAGGTTGAGACTTGAGTTCAATCTGTTCAGTTCATTTTTGAGAGTATTCTGGGGAGGCTGTTCAAACTGAATAGTCTTTCCAGCAGATAGGCTAAAATATAAAATACCTACATTTATTCTGGAGGAGTAACACCAATTTTATATATATATATAAAATTTTCCAGAAATATGTAGTGTTCAGTGGAAAAGCTATTTTTGTTACAGGAAAAGCTCAAAAAGAAAATATCCCTGGAAAGAGCTGTACTGTGTTCATTGAATATTGCTGTGTGGTTTTGCTTTTCATCTGCTAGCTGGAAAGGAGCATCAAACAAAAGCCTTTTTGTCATGAAAATCACCCACCAACCTCTGCCAACTGTCAGTCAGAGAAACAATAAGTTTGAGAGCCAGATGTGCCACACACTAAAGTGTGTATGTGAGCTCGGGTTAAAGGACGGAGAAAGAAAGTGGCTGTTACAATAGTCCAGCACAACAGTGCAAAAGCAGCTCTGCCAGCACTGCTCCTCTCTCCCATCAAGGCAGTTGATGGGACCATCTGGCTTTCTCTGGGTTCAAGTCTTCATGGGCACAGTTCCCATCAACACCACAAAACGGAAATAATTTGTTCCCAGACCTGATTGCAACAGAAGTTGTAATTGAGTCCTTGACTGTTACAGTCTAGATTGGGCCATAGGCTAATTTAGGATGAACCAAGACTATAGATGGGAACAAATATAACAGAGGAATGTCATAGGTTGAAACTAAATTTGGCCACAGCTCATAAATGAAAAATTGAAATCTCAAATCCCCAGGCAGGCACAGAGGGTTTTACGAGGCTGTTCCTGTTCACATGATGCAATCTCAGTGTTTAATGCCACCAGGAGTAATGGCTTTTCACCACTTCCTTTCTCCGTTCTGATGTCAGCTGGTTCTTTTGGGGACTGAAGAGCCTCCAGTGACACTGCACCCTACACACATGTCAGCCCACCAGCTTCACGTGTGGGAGCTGAAACAACAGCAGGCGTGCTGGGCTGAGCTGAAGGTGCAGTTGAAACGGAACATCCAAGGAAGCAGCTGGCTGCTCTAGGTGTATCCTGGAATCATAGGAATTGTATCATTTGATACTGGTGCTGCAGTTGTCCGAGACAGACTTCAGGCTGTTCAAATCAGACATCTGCTCAGCAAGCCCAAAATTACAGTACCACGTGCTTAGTTTGTCTGGATGGACAAGCAAAGGGAGTGAGCCCCTTTAGACACGGTGACAGTCAGTTACCACACCAGAGCAGGTTTAGCAGGGTGGAGCATCAACAGGGGCATCTCATGGGGCTTTTCAATATTTGCTGGAACAGGGGTGATTTTTTTGAAGCAAGAAAAATATTTCACAACAGAACTCATTCCCTTTTACCCCTAGGTAAATAGGTATGCTATAAGTAATGCTATAGGTTATGTAATGCTGGAGTATTTTTGTCTCTGGTGGCCAGCATACATTGAACTCAGGATTCCTCCTATCCAGTAATTTCCAAATACTTTGTTTGTCATTTCAAATCACAGGCCTCCCTGCAAGGTGCTCATCTGACCCAGGCTGGTGTCCTCTTGTAGGTGGCAGGGGGAGGTGATACTAGTGTAACTACACTGATTAGGTGTGTGAGTTGCTTCTGGTTTTTTTTTAATGAGGAAAGCTGGAAAGCTTCTTGTGACTATGTTGCTGTTCTAGTCAGAGGAGCTGGTTTTTTATATATACAATAATGCTTATTCCCTTGCTGCTCTGCAAACTGTGCCTCTCTGATGGGTGCTCAGGTGGGGCTCCACCAGCAGCACTGGGAGGCTGCTTAATGCAACCTATTATCTCCCTCTACAGGGGTGCCCTGGATACTTTTTAGCATTCTTAGCCATCAAAGCATTCAGTTGTACTTCTACCATACGTAACCAGGGAAGAATTCCTGATAAAATCCCTTTCTTAAGGATTGTGTTCAGGACCCATGTATGTGGGCTGCAA
This sequence comes from Merops nubicus, assembly GCF_000691845.1. Lineage (NCBI taxonomy): Eukaryota > Metazoa > Chordata > Aves > Coraciiformes > Meropidae > Merops > Merops nubicus. The sequence goes on along the minus strand of NW_008614656.1, from coordinate 31,108 downwards.
CTTTAACTGCATCATCTTTGGTTTTTGTTCCATTGCCCATAGATATCAGATATATTAAAATCCTCTCCTGCCTTCCAAAAAATCAAATTGATCAAAACTGTTCTGTGAGGCTGAGATATTCGTTGCCCAAAAATATTATATAAGAGCTGTACAGCAATTACTGGCAAAAAACAGCAGAGCATCTCCATCAAGCCCATAACAAGCTACAGACTTATATTTCCTCCCTCTCTCTCTTTGCAACCCCTCTGCCTCAAAAGAAATTTCTCAATTTTCCCCAATGATGGAGCAATAGGATACTACTCTTTAAAAAGCAAAAAAACCTACTCATGTTCTACTAAAGCACAAAAAGCTGCAAACCAGGCTTTCAAAAGATAATAATGCTTTAGTGCAGCTACATACACAAGAAAAATTGTTTGAGGGAAGCAAGATGCCAGAATTAGAAATTCAATGCTGGAAAACAGCATGCATTTCCTGTCACTGTGATTATTATATAGGAAAGGCTGCTGCTGGGCCAACTCTTCTGTATCTCTTGCTGCTAAATAGAATCTGCCCAAATATCAGCCCTTCTCTGCATTGGCTCAGTGATCTTCTTAGGACTTTCAAATAACTGGCCCTAACAGACTTGCTCTGACGTAGCCAACTTGTAAATAAGTGCCTCCTAAATAAATTTCTTCCTGATTCATGGTGTGACACCAAATCGCTCCTTCATTTGCCATGTTGTTACCTCAATAATGATCTGGGGTGGCCAGTAACTAAATGGGTGACTAGGAGAGATTTCCTGGCTCTCTTGGTGTTGCAGACCAGATTGACTGGCAAAGACAGACAGATTCATGGCAAAATCAAGGGTACAGCACTTCTCCTTCTCCTCTGACGGCATCAACTTCGACCACTCTGGAAAGCAACCCCTTTTGTGTTCCCATTATCCTGGTTTATAACACAGAAATTATCTGCTGCTGTTCAGGCATGAAACATGCTTTTAGTAAGCATTTCATCTTGCGTATCCTGGTTCCGAGCCAAATAACTTTTGTCTTTTTTCTTTTTTTTTTTTTTTTTAAGCATATCCCTCTGAAATACACCCTTGTTTACATTTACAAAATCCAGAGATGAAGAGTCCAGCCCTACCATGGTTAATGCAGTCACAGGAGAAGCAGCTGTACCAAGTTCATGTAATACTGGGGAGGGGCAGGGTTTGTTGTCAGCATTTAGAACTGAAAAACTGGAAATACTGGGTCTTGTCAGTGGTTTCTTCACTGATTTCTGGCCAGGAGATAGGCCTGGACTTAAGCTTTGAGCCTTTTGCTTTTCCGGTGTTTGAGAAAGCACAGATTCCAAATTGCACAAAAATAATTTCAAATTAAAATAAAAACCATTTACAAACTAAAAGGCAAAATGCTTAAATGTGTGATGGGTTATAACCCAAGTAAGAAAAGTTATGCCATTGCTTTCTGCCTGCCCAGCGAGTCTTCTGGATGGGGTGAGTCAGACAATGGGTGAAAGTTGAACTGTTACCTGGTCTCTCTAGAGAGAAGTTTGACAAAAGCAGTCGTGTCCACATCTGCAGTGAGGAAATTGTGGCCCTGGGGATGAGCAAAGCTGGCCATTTGAAGTCACTCTCCCATGACTTGGCACTTTGGAGCTGCATTTCCACACTGCCAGGAACTGCCAGCACCCTTTGCACTGACTGGCATTTGTGCTAGAGGCTTGGGGGAAATGTCTGAATGGCTCCTGCCTAAGCTATGTCTCCACTGGGAGAGACCATCCTGTCAGGGTTGAGGTATTTGCTAAAAGGACACCCCTCGTTCAACTTGTGCTTATGCTGCTGGACAGAAACCCCATAGGTAGAGGCCATCAGGCTCAAGCCTTTGAATTGAGCACTTACAGGATTTTATGATTTCAAAAGGCAGGCGAAAGTAGCTGTTGTTTCCTTGCAGCTTTCCCTTCTAAAGAGGATGAATTAGTCATTGGGGAAGCAAATCCATGCCTCATTTCAACATGCAGCTTTAGGCTGCAGTCCTCTGCAGTTTCTGGTGACTAGTGAACCAAGGATGATGATGCTTCTCAGAGCTACAGAACACTCATGAGGCTATTTGACATCACTCAGGCGACTGGAATAGGGGTACCACTCCCACATTCTCTGAAATTAGGGTTCACAAATGGGTAATCTCAGAAACTCATTACTGGGATGTTTGGTGCTTTACATCAGCCCAACTTTACAAACCTCCTGCCCTGACATCTGCCATAGTGTTTGCTCCAAAAGAAAATGCTTCTATCACAAAACTTCTTCCACTAAAATTAAGTGGCCTTTGACCACGTGAGGCCACAAGGAATTGTGCAATGTAATGATTTGCTTATATTTTATGTACATGTATGTGTATAATTAATCCCCAGATAGTATTTACTCAGTTAATTTTTCAGAAGTAAACCATTCCACCTTGGAAATTTTTTAAGATGTGTCATATCAATGCTGGGGATCCTCAGTACACACAAAGCAGATTGGTTTGCAATTGATGAAAAAAACATCTATTTTTATTATTTTACCTGACAGATGCGGAGTGAACTTAGAGTAAAAAGCATCAGCATTCAGACATGTCACCTTACAGGTGGTACTATTATGTTGCTACTACAGTTCAGTTCCTGGGTTCCTCTACGTCATCTTCTTATGTTACACAAAGTTCACCTCAGAAATAAGTGTACTCAGTGTGGACACTGAGTATGTGCTCAAGCTAGCTGTTACAAATTAAATGACTTCTCTAGAGTGCCAGGAGGGTGGATTTATGCTTTAGGTTTGCACTGTGGCCAACAGAAGCAGTCCTGTTCTCTCCTGAACATACTTCCTTTTTGGTGCTGGCACTTGGGATGGGCAGAAGGATTAGTTTCTATCTGTGTGAAGACTCTGCCTTTTCAGGATTCTGGTTTTCAGCTGGATCAACAGGCCAGTCTGGCACTGCTCCTAATCCCAAGTGGCACCCACACAAGAGAGCTGGTGGTGATGTGTGGCAGGGAGGAAGCAGGCTCAGATTGGCTTAAACTGATGATGAAAACAAGTCCTTTAAGGAAAGCTGCTAGTCTGTGTTAGCACTGGTTCTCCTTCCACACATGTCACAGCCATCCTTCCTGAGTGCTGGCTGGGTTTCCTGCAAAGACCTCTTACTAAGGTCCAGCTTTGATTTAGATCAAGCCACACTAGAGAGATAGACAGAGACTCTAGTTTTCATCTAATTAGATCTGTCTTGGGATTTACACTGCATCCTCACCCTAAGATTTCACTCCTTGTTTCTTATTCAAAGGAACTACAAAATCTGAAACAAAAGTTAGTTGAAGGCATGGTAGCTCCCTTGTTATGCTTTTTCTTTTGGTAGCGAAGGCGTATGAAACAGTCTCCAGGTAGCACTGAACTTACGGCCAGTTTAGTTCAAGAGAACTTAGCTCTTTAGCAAACGTAGCAAGCAGGGGTGTACGTCGGGACCAGCCCTGGCAGCGTGACCTTCGGCGCTGGGCTCGGTGGTGAGAGGTTTGTGCTTTTGGGGACAGCTTCTGGACGGGGTCTGGCACTGCAGGTGCCGCTGTGTGTTTCCCAGCCAAGCTGGCTAGATGGCACTGGAGCAGCTCCTGTCCTTCTGGGACTGGGACTGGGACTGGGCTAGGGTCAAGCTGAAGGATTGCTTTAGGGTAGTCTAAGGAAAGAAAACCGACGCTGCTTTTCAGTACAGAGATGACTTCATGGGTCTCCCGTGCGGAGCTGGAGGGAGAATCCACCGTCTGCTGTAGCCTCTGACCACGCAGACTTGGCACAAGGTGCCTGTGGGGTTCACATCACTCAAGGTGTCTGTTGAGCTGGGGCAGGGCTCTGTTAGCCTGTATGTACAGGATGTCCCTTACAAGGTCACTGGGGGGGAATGGCTCTGCTTCTCTTCTGCAGGAGAAATTTTGATGGCAGTGAGCAGTATGTCTTTAGGGAGACTGCTGTTTTCTTTAGAGAAGCGGCAGGCATGACTTAGGGGAATCAGTAGACTGGCCTCACTCCTGACAACCAGGGTGTCTCACAAGCAATGTCCAAGCTCTGTGATGTTCACAGACTGATAGCTGAGATGGGAAGTATTTCTTCTGTGGTTGATTTTATGAGAAAAACTTTTAGGGTTTTTCTCATCAACTGGAGCTATACAAAGCTGTAATAACTGTGCAGAGAACACTCTTCACCTCTGTTCTGAGTGTGTTAAGTGATTATTTTAAAGTATGTACGTATGTTGTATGACCTTTGATTGCCTGATGAAAGTCCCGATGCCATATGGCAGTCGAGCTCCAGCACAGGTTAGGTACACAGGTATCAGCCACCTAGTGACGCCCCATGTAATTTTTGAGTGCTCCAGAGAGCAACATGTAAGGCCATGTGCTCCATTTGGGATCCTATAACACCATATGAAATGTGAGAGGGCCTCCAAAGAAGAGTCCTTGCAAGGCATCTCAGTTTCTTTGCTTGTTACCGGTCATCCCTTCTGGGAGCCCTTCACCGACATGATACTCGCCCCCAGATGCAGATGCATTGGTTGCACAGCACTGCACAACAAAGAGAATTTGTTTCCTCCCTGTAAGCTGGGTGATGTCTGTAGCCTACTGTGAGGCTCTCTAGTGACTCATTTCTCTCCTGAAGGATTTCTACTGGTAAATTCACAACATTTTGTTCAAAGTGACTACGACCACTATTATTTTGTAGCCTTCTTTCACTCACGGTGTCCTGCCCCACCTAGTTTTCCAGCCGTTATGAGCAGACAGCAGAGCTGCTCCAAACTCCTTCCACCAGAAGCTCTTCTTTATACCTATCCAACATCTCCAAGTTTCTGTGGATGCAGCTCTGAGCAGACATTAAATCAGCATCTGAAGAACTCTTGAGTCTTGGTCAGCTGCTTCTCGCTGTTGAGAAGCTGATCGGGGAGGAGCTGAATGCAGTCAATGAGCAGAACTGGCTCTGGTCTGTATCCAGGCCATGACAGCTCTGCTTTGTTTCAAAAGCTCTCTGCTACAAACAAGTAGCAGAGAGTCTCTAGGGCAAAAGACAGCATTTCTTTCATTGCTATTAATAGTTGCTAGAGTTGCTTGAAGGCCTGCAGCAATCGAATGTTCATGTCCTAATGCTGGACTCCTAAGAGCACTTTCTGGCACCTGCTTCTCTTAGGAGCTGTGTGTCTTCCAAAGCTGAGTAAGTCGGACAGGAGAATAGCTGCTTGGGCATGACTAGAAATAGCATGAAAAGCTTAGCAAAAGGAAATGGCATTCCTTGTGGAGATATCTGAGGCAGCATTGCAAAGGAAGTGGTTGAAACCCATGCAACTTCTGTCACTGCAGGCTGAGTTGAGCAAAGCGCTGAGGCAGGGAATGGGTCATGGACTGCTCATAGATGACCTTCACAATTACAGTGCCCAAGCCCAGGGACTGGAATCTTCCTTTTCAGAAGAAAACTCTCTGGAAAATCCTGCAGCTAGGCAGTCTTATGCAATCTCCACCTTTTCAGTGGAGTAGCAGGGCTGGCAAGTAGGGACATTCAGAGTCTGGGTAGAGCTTAAGCCTGTCGCTAGGTGACCCTTTTGGACACACCAGCCGGAATTTCTGCTGCCTATGCCTCGGTTCAACTCACTCCCAGGGAGAAGAGTTAGGGTCAGTTGTTAACTTCTGCCAGCCTGCACTCCTCCAGAAGACTGAGAGGCACAGGCTGCTTTGTATATGAAATTCTGTCTCTGAGGGAGAGGCGTTGCAGATCTCCCACCCCCAGCTATCCCACAGCTTCGTTCCCACGTTGTAGCACTGAAGAGGAAACGGTGAGCTAGACCAAAGGCATCGCCGTCACTTAGTCACTTCAGCCACCAACCTCCTCCTTCCAGACTTTTGTGTAAAGGTGGATTTTCCTGCAGGCCTCAGGTTTTTGGTTCTCTTCTGGCAGATAGAGAAGCACACAGGCTGTGGGGCCTGTCTGTTCAGTGGATGTGCTCTTTCTTTCATCTGGGGGTTGGAGATTGCTTCTAAAATCAGTGAACAAGACAAGGCTGGGTTTTTTTCCTAAGGGAAGGGAAGTTTACCAGAATAACTACACTTTGTTATACCAGTATTTCCACCCTATATGGATGTTCTTATTTTGAAATAAGTGTGTCCAAACAGAGCTATACTGCTGTTCTCTAGCAGTATAATTATGCCAGTAAATTCTGAGCGGAGACTAGCCTTTAGGCACCGGTGTTACTTTGTAGGGTGAAAAGCACTGTTACAGACAGCCATTATCTTCTGATTGCTAGCAATCTTGTGTTGACTTATGCTGTTACTTATTTTCACAATCTCATTTTTTCAGACTCTTTCAGAGTAGTATTTATTGCAGGGCCCAAGATCCTTTTTCCCTGCCTCTCTCTCACATCTGAAATGCACAGCTTTCTTTTACAGGCTGAATTTGATGACAGTCACAAGTGCAATTTGAAAACCTGGCAGTTCTGAAAAGCAAGTGCAGAATTTCATTACACAGAAGCCCCTTCAGACAGGGCTTGTACAACGTGTGGCTCTCCCCACAAGCCCAGCAGCAGTGCATGCAACAATTTAGGCTCGGCATTTATTGTCAATATCTTTTGCAAATGGCAACAGCTTGTGCCACGTGAGAGGGAAGAGAAGTTTCCTAGCAGACTGCCCGTATGTACAAGCTTAATAGAGACACCTCTAGAAGGACTCTGTTGTTAATTAGAATCACAATTCCCCCCAGGATATTGATGCAGGCTGTGCTTGCAATGTGTGCAAAACCACGACTCTAGGAACTGTGTTTGACAAAGCAAACAAGAGACACGCGGCATCCTGAAATCCTCCACCTGAGGTAAAATCAATGTTGCTTTTCTTGAAGTGCTTATGCTTACGAACATCAGCACCCAGCAGCCAGGAAGCTTTACAAAAGGAAAGAGCAATAATTCAACAGATCCTTATCTGTATTCCATTATGAAATAAGGCTTGTTTAGCTGGGCAGCATATGCATGAGTTAGTACCTAGCAGCCCTGGTCAAGGGTACGTTTATACAGTCACGTTCTCTTGCTAAGGCTTAAATGATACTGAGATGGACCTTGCTAGTGCATCTGAATGGTTTCAGGAACCCAGCAGCCCCCAGCTATCCAGCGAGGCTGAGCTACCATATGACTGTCTGCATCTGACCACGTAGACACTTCCTGTGAGATGGACGGGTTGTGCTGGCATCTGTGTGCATCATCAGCCTTGTGATGACTGCAGCCAGAGAAGACAAGCAAAGGATCTTTTGGGTTTTGAGAAGCAAAGGTTCGTGCATTGTCTCGCAGTTGTCTCATTTCCCATCCATCCCCCTCAGCACATGCAGAGCCCTGGACTGGTGGCCTGGGCTGAACATCCAACTAGCTCTCAGTATTGTGCCCATGCAACCATATCATCATTAGCATGATAAGTGAAAGGAGAAGCAGTTCATAGCAAACCTGTAGGGTCAGTTGTCAGCTGCTGAAAATCTTGTGAAACAGAGATCTCAAAACCATTCTGTTTACCCAAAGCTTGTCTGCTTTTTTTTCCGGCTACTTTCACTGTCCCCAAGGAAAGTTTGTGAGTTGTCTCCAAAATCTGTCTCCCTAAAGGGCAGTGGAAGAGCTCCACTCCTCTAAACGGTATCCACCAAAGCCTACATAAAAGAAAGGAGCTTTTTAAGGGAGCCAGTAGGAAACACTGCGCAGAACTATGTAAATCTTGCCCCACCCTGTGGCCCCCATGGCCTGGTAGGGGGCTGCTGAGCTTCATAACACTTGAAGATGCTGGTGCCTTTTCTTTCCAGAGACAAGCAAGAAGTGTTTCTTTCCAGCAGAAGGTGGGACAAGTGACTCCAGTAAGAAGCTGTTGCATGATGGGCTCTTCTTGAGAAGGGGGATGCCTTTCTAGAGCCCTGCCTCACCTGCGGGAGGGTTGTCCTGACCAACAGACTAGAGTCTGCTTTGGGGAAGAAGGGGGTGTGCAAGATGTGCTTGCATCTTGATCTCCCATCTCGTTTGGAGTGTGTCACACTGCGTAAACTCACTGCTGAGCCAGAGATGTGCTTTTTCTGCAGCCCAGTGGCTCAGAAGCTCACAAGGGGGACAGAGGTGCTGGTTTCAGTGACTTCTTCAGGCCCTTAGGCTGGGAAGAGTGGTGGGGATGGAAAAAGAAAATAATTAAAATTTTAGCCCATGTCCATATTGTCAGCCTGGGTGTTCTTGTATCTGGCCCGATTGTGTCTTTGCTAAAGTAGAGGTGGGCCTCAAAATGAAAGGTAAGAAGAGTTGTGAGGGGAGCCCACCACCTCGGCAATAGAAATGATAATAAACAATGGTTATTTCTTCTCTGTTACAGGTTTTGCAGGATGTCCTAATTACCTTGACATTATTAGTGCGGAAGTTGTGCTCTATCCACCCACTAAGTACAGGAAACATGCCCAGTGTGTAATTCTATCCTTCACCTCGCATGCCTCCGATGGGCTGGAGACTGAAAGGAAACTAAACAGCCTGGAAAGGTTAACCAGAGACAGAGAAATTAACCCATTCGTTTTCACTCACTGCCCATTATTTTTGGAAAGTAGAGTTGGTGGGTGGAGCACAGGGTGGTGCCATGGAGAGGTTGTTTACTTCCAGGCTTAGAGAAGTCTTGGAATATGAGATCCACTGGTTTCAAGTAATGACAAGGGATGCTGTTGTGCAGCCTGTTTCCTTCAGACATACTCAGTAAGCATGTGGAAATTTATTGTGGTTTATTTGTTACTGGTTATTTATTATCATGTTACTCAGACTGAAATTAAAGTCGGAGATTCATTGTGTCAAACTACAAAACTGGGAACAGAGACATTGCACAGAGTGAACAGTTTGCAATCTAAGACATGACATGTAAGACATTAAAGAGGAAGAGCTACAGAAGAGGGGGCCATAGTCATACAGCTTCAGGCTTGTCTTTAGTTCCTAAATATACAAAGTTGCAAGAAATATTAAGAGCCAAAAGAGGCCTTGCTATTGTGGGTTGATTGTTTCCTCACCATGCCCTGACTGGAGCAGGTGTCCAGCAGAGCAGCAGCTCGTGGAGCAGGGATGCTCCTCTGCTTGTATTGAAGGGATAGCTACAAACCCAGCTGAGGTTCAGTGTGTGAGCTGCTCAGAGGTATTTGCACAGTGAAAGATTGGTGGAGTCTGGGTAGCTGGTAAAAGAGCAGACAGATGTGGAAAGGCACAGTACAGGAGCAGATGAATTGTATAGGCGTAGATATAATGTTTGAATTTTGGAAAGGGAAGCAATAGGAAGGCATTCTTTAAGGCAAAGGAAGCCACAAACACCTCAACAAGCAAGGAACCATGAGTTATACACAAAGGTTGAACTGGCTTGTGTGCATTTCAAATGCTGCTCTAATATATAACTATAGGACAACAAGGATTAAATGGAGATAATCCCTTTACAATGGTTTAATCAGCACAGGTGAGTCAGCGACAGGATTGAATAAGTGTAGAAATAATTGTTTAATTAAGTCATAGCAAGGGGATGGGAAGAAACACTTGTGAGTGGAGCAAGATATACTCATAGAAATGTTTATTCTCCATTATAGCCACTTGGCAAGGAGTAAAGGCTGAGTGAGAATAATGTTGCACTGTCTTATTTACTCACCAAGTACATGCACACAGGAGTTTCTGCACAAGAAGAAAAGAAATGGCCACATATGTACTAATAGAGTGAAAAAGAGCTTTGCCTTTCACTGTTCATCCGTCCTGTATCATCTGTGAAGGACTAGACAGGTTCATAGATTGGGTGCAGATGGCTCTAAAGTGTTTTTTAAAAAGGCATTGCAGGTCTCTGAAGCTTTCCACCTCTGAGGCATCTGCAGGGGCAGGGATGCTTTCCCTGTTTCATTCTGAGGACAGCCATAGTAAGGACCTGCTATGCAGGAGGCTTGGCTTTTATTCTCTTTTTTTTTTCTGTGTTTCCCATTCAGACATAAAAATCACTCTGCTTGAAATTACCCATCTGGTCTTTGTGATTGAGGACAAAGCCGCAAAAAAAATCAAGATACATTCTTCTCCCCTTCCTATTCAATACTGTGTACTTGCAAATTATAGTCAGCACTGAAAGCAGATTTTTACTTGCATTTAAACACCTCCCTGAAATATTTGCTGTAGCAAAGTAAGAAGGGAGGGAGGTGGAAAATGTAAATGCCCCAAAGCTGTATGAATCCTGAGAAATTCAGGTCTGAAAATGTTATAATTGAGTTATTTGTGGCTTAGAGCTTTTCTCAGGAGCAATTTCACAAAACTAGACATAAGGTTTACATGAAATGCTTACTTTGAAACCATGACTTGGATGGCTTGTGGTGTTATGCTTTGTGGGTGGCTTCTTTGTGTATTTGTTTCTTAAGTAAAAAATAGGAATTTCTCTTCACCCCACTTGAAAAGACTCATGTTAGAAAAGTCAGAACTTGTTAGAAAAAAAATGTAATATTTCTGAATTTCTTCAGTTCCCTCTGTTATGTTTTCTGTGCCTCTGCTGATAATGCACATAAGGATGCTTAGAAAAAGGGAAGAAGGGGCCAACTTGGCTGTATTCCTCTTCTCCAACTTTTAAGAATCTCATCCTTCAGTATTGTTTTGAGAAACCTGCAGACTAAGTACCTCCAGATGATTCAGCTGGTATTTATTTCTGTTTCTGAACTTGTTACTAAGGAAAGAAAAAAATGCAGTTTTCTGGTTGCAAACTTTTTTTAAGTGCAACTGACTCTTACTCATTTCATAACTTCTATTTGCATTTGGGATCAATTGCTTCTGTCATCAGGTGTCTGGCAGAACTGGAATAACAGGCTCTTTTCTGCCAGTCCCTTTTACTAATTTGACAGAAAGCTGCTGCAACTATGTCCTGGAGAAGCACAGGTCACATTTGTTTTCCTGCTCTTCCCTTCCAGCAAAATGGGAATTGTAGGAATGAGTGCCAAGGAAGTGGTGTGATGAGGTGGGACAGAGGCTTTTTGATGGCATTGTATGACTGCCCTGGGATCATCCTGTAATTGATGCCTCTGGGCTGGCAGAGGATGATGTGATGCAGGAACAGGAACATGAAGGAGGAATGCAGGAGGTTTTGAAGGCTGATAATGCCTCTGTGAAGCTGGGGAGCAGGCATAATAAGTTTCAGAGACCAGGAAGATAATATTTTAAAGCCAAGCACAAAACTAACTGACCCAGGAAGGATAATTAGCAAAGCTGAACAAAATTAGCAAAACTGAACAAAAGCAAGGTGGACTGAGGCCCAACTCACACTACAATGTGACAGACACAGGCTTAAATTTCTCCTCTTCAATGTGTGTTTTTTTTTCTCTGCTCTTGGCCCTCGTTATTGTGGGGCCTGGTTGAGATGCCAGATCTGAACACATCCTAGTTAGGACATTTTAGCACAGATCAAATGAAATTCCCCACTTCTGTCCCATGAGCATCGCTGTGACATTTACAGTACTGAAGTGAATTGATATTTTCTTTGAGCTTCCTCTGTATTTCCCTGGAACCCGGCTTGGGGAGGGAGATTCTTTATGCTGAGGAAATAAAAAAAAAAAAAAGTTTTTTAAAAAGTTTAACTTTCCAGAAAAGCCACAGAGTGTCAAATCAGTCCAAATTGTTGTTAGTCACCTCAGGACTAGATAAGCCAGTGGCTGTTTTGGGAATCCACGAGGGACTTTTTCCAGCTCGCTGTGCCCTGCAGTGGCTCGTGGCGTGCCGCTGGCTGTGCACAGCCCCAGCTCCGGGGGGCTCCTCGAAGCCTGACACAGGAATAAGAACTGTGACATTTCACTGATTCCCTACCAAAACTAGATCCACCCATCCCTCGTCAGAGCTGCCAAATGCTTGAAAAAGTTGGAAAAAACCAAACCAAGCCTTAACATATGTGTTGGTTTATTTACTAGCAAATTAATTCCCAGGAAGAAGCACTGAGGGGCATGCAGAGAGGCCGTGCTGCTTCTCCTGGTTGGGGCTGGGGTGGGGAGGATTCCCCATCGCTGGATTTTTTTTTCTCTCACTGCAAAGTGCTCCCTTATGTCATGGCCTCACCCTGTGGACCTCTGAGGGACCAGATCCTGCAAAAAAGTGGAGAATCCTGTTAAATCAGCACTTATATAAAAGCCTGGCCCTGGCCATTGTGCAGTGGTAGGTGGAGGTGAGAAAGCTGTTTTCTCTCTCTCTGCTGCCAGCTGGACCACAGGGTGTCAGGTCAGACTGCATTGCAGCCCAGCAGCTGATGGGAGCATGGGGCTGCAATGGTTTGAGCTGGTTTGGGTTAAACTGAACAGTGTAGAAACAAAAGCCATTGGCTCCTATCTGACTGCGATCCTTCACCTGACATTCCTCACCTTCCTGGTGATGAGCACCCCACACCTCCTGCAGCCAGGTGCCTGTCCACATATGTCCTTCACCTGCTTCTGGGCAGCTGACAGTGGCACTGACTACCTGCTCCTGATTTTCTCATATTAATCAGTTCCTGCCTCCTCCCACGTCAGCTTTTCCTTTGTCGTCATCGCTTTCCCCACTCACTGTCCACCCTTGTTCCAGCTCTCTATTTATCAATATTCTGCTATTATTAGGTGGCCCAGAAATGCATGTGTGTTATAGCCCTGGTACCATGAGAGCCTCAGGGCACATTTTTCTGGATTATTGATGTCCTTCCTCTCTCTGCAGTGAAAACATACCAAACCATCACCTTCCCTTTGCTGGTGCTTTCAATCTGTGATGTTGACAGGGCAGAAAGATCTTCTTGCACTCTGCTGTTCACCAGTCCCTTTTCTCTGCCATTAGGAGAGCTGGTGCTGGCTTAACAGGAAGGGTGGTGGAAACAGAAGAGGATTCTCACACCTTGTTTAGAGTGTCTGGGGTGGATTGACTCGGAGCAGGCTGAGCTAGCTTCTGAGTACACTGGCCCCAAAGCAGGCAACTAGATATAATCCTGTTTGTGCTCACATGGCATGTTGCACTGGCTGCCCTGAAGGTGGCTTAATCCCATAGGGTCAAGAGTGTGGTGGAGAATTAAGAAGCCTTGGCTAAATTGTTGCAGAAGTAGAGATATTTGCAGTGGTAGTAGTATTTCTTTTTTTATAAAAGACACATATAGTGACATAACCGGCTTCCTAGCAGTATTAAGCACAGCTGAGATCAGAATCATTATTTTTAAGTAGAACATATGGTCACTTTTATGTCTGAGTGTGGTTCCGTTGCTGCTTCTGTTTCACCCACTGCTGAATTTTGCTCCTGACCTCTCACGTGGTTTGGTCTAGCATTGCTGGGGTTGTTGTTTAGGCAGGTTAATTGTTAAAATCTCCCCTTCCAGTCTCGTCTAGCTGGGAGGGTTACTCTCATGCATGAGCTTGGCCACTGGAAGCAGGGCTGGAGACTGAGGCTTCACTGCCTGCACAGGCATCACCAACCCGGTTGGTTTGAATTTTTTGTATATGCTTTTCTGATCCTATTCTGTTCCAAACTACACCTATAGGAAAAGTATTTGCATCTGGGGCTTTCCTCAGTTAGAGGAGATCAGAAAACTGCCTTCCACTTCAAAAGTCCATGGATATAACTCCAAAAAGAGTCTTTACAAAACTTCACATGCTTTATAAACTGTTTACCAACAAGATGTAAATATTTCTTCCTTGTTACTGTTAGACTCCTACCATAACCACACGGGCACTTGGATCCTGTGTAAATCTCTTGTCCCCCATACCAGCACTAGTCCTGGTGCAGCTGCAGGAACAGAGGAAGGTGAGAGGGCAGGCACTGTCTTGCTGTCCTGCTTCAGCTTGGATATCTGCAGTTTCAAGTGGCTGTTCCCTCAACACAGCCTAAAGGTGTTGCTCTTGCCACAGTGCAAGGCATTTAAGCAGCTACCCCTCACCAGAGAGGAAGTCTTTTTCTCCCACCACAACCCTGGTCTTTGTCACCTTCTCCCACCATTTACGACAGCTCTAATGCACCTTGAGTGCTTTGTGTGAACTGGTTAAATTTGCTAGAAGATATCTGCTCATCCCTTTTATTTTATATTTTTCACTTTCTTTCATTTTACATTTTTCTGAGCTGGGTGTCTTGCAGGACTAGCAAGCTGGTGCAGCTGAAGCATATGGGTGGGCACTAAGGCTGCAGGGCGTGGCAGGGAGGAGCAGGATCCTTTCTGTTTGAGCTTGCCCCACGTTGTGGGGCCCCACATAATGCTCACCCCCATGTCTCTCCCCAGCTGGGTGGATGGCAGGCTTTGTGCTGCTGAGAAGCTGTGGGTCCCTGCATGTCCCAGGTGATGACAATGCGTGACCCACCAGGGCTTAGTTGCACTTTGCAGATCCTCTCTCTGACAACAAGGAGTGCGTGAGTGTACAGTATGTGTTGGCGTGTGCTCTACCACGTGTGGGCTTTGTGGCCCTTGGAAAGCTCATGGACAGATACTGGCCAGTGCTCTGCTCCCCATAAGCCTGTTGACACTGCCTTTGGTCATGGTGAATAAACACTGACTGTGACACTGACACCCTTCCCATAGATCCCCAAGACTCATAATGACCCAAATTAACATGAGTTTTCTCAGATGCCTATTTTGCACTCACTTCATCTTCCCTCTTATGTTCATCCCTGCAGCCCTCCAGGCACACGTGGCCTCTGCAGTCCTCTGGCCTCTTTTTTTTTTTTTCCTGCTGTGGGCCAAGGATGGGGAGGCAAGCATGCAGTGCAGCTCTGTGAGACTCTGCCTTCCTGTGGGATCCTCCAAATCATACACAAAAGGCATGGAAAGCTGTCACTTGGTCACTGGCTGGAGGAACATGTCATGCCAAGCTAGCTGACTGTGCAGCTGGAAGAGGTTAAAAACTAAGCCTGCAATAATGTGTAACTGACTTGCTGTTGGTTTTGTAAGTAGTGTTGGTGTCATTCAAAGTGACCTGAAGTGGGGCAGGGGGAGAGGGAGGAATGGGGTGGGGATGGACAGGAACTGGAAATATTTTTGGTGTATGAGATAAAACAAGGAAGAAAGCCTTTGATTTTTGTGAATGGGGAGGTGCTTTGCTCATGTTCCTCTATATAGTTCTGCTGATAGCATTTTATATTTGTTTTTCTACACTACACCAAAGTTATACTTATCTACTTCATTTGCAGTGCCAAGAATGTCAAGCCTTCTCTTCACCATTCAAGCACTGATCTTCCTCAAAGGACATGGACATGAAGAGAGGACTATTTTGAACATCCCAGCCATGCAGAGATCAAGTGACTTCTTCTTTCAAAGACACATAACTTAGTGAGGTGCTAGCAAAACCATCAGAGATTTAACACAAAAATCAGTTCCTCCACCAAACTTTGCTTTCACTGCACGGTTAACTTGGTCCACTCTCAAGCACAGACCTGCCCATATATTTGGTGTCCTTGCTGATGCTGTGCTAATCTGTGTGTATCTGGCCATGGAGACAGGCTTTCTGATGCTCAGAGGCTTTAAGATTCTTTAGTAGCCACTTGGCTGCCACAGGGGAGCTAGAGGAGGTGCACTGGGGAATCACCAGAATTCAAGTGATTTTTGTTTGATTTTCCTGTTTGCAGTCATAGTGCAAAACAGGTACAGTCCAGTCCCAGGTTCTGCCTTCTACAGCCAGCCAGGTAAGCTGGTCTGGACTGGGAGCAGACCCTGGCCCAGTCAGAGGTTTCTCCTCTGTCCAGGACAGGAGCCACTGGTTTTAATCTGAGTCAGAACATCTAAGTTAACTGTGCAGTGGAGGAATGTCCCCAGAGCAGCTTCTTGTGATGTTGTTATAAGTAAGTCTTCATCTGTGGAAAAACAGGGTGATGAGACCTGAATTTCTAGTGTTAAAATTGGAGAGGAAAGATATTGTAGGTTGTTTTTTTTAATCCATCAAAAAGAAGTCACCTTTGAAGGTCACCTTTTCAGAATTCCTTGGCTGTTCCTGGCCAGACGGTATGTGAGAACCAACACTGTTTTCTGTGAGAACAGCTCTGCAGAAAAGGAGCACTTTTTTTTTCACCCACACACACAAATAAAAACCCATAAACAAACAAAAAACAATCCCCAGAAAAAAAAAAAAAAAAAAAAAGAAGAAGAGCAAACACAGTCCCTGTACTGAAAGGTCTTATTATGCTGTACCAACCACAAAATCTATTACAAAGGGATTAACTGCCTGCACTGTTTATGTAGTCACACATTACACCTGCCATTTCCCATAGCAGTCTAATACCAGGAGTGTTTTCCATCCCAAAATGGATATGATGCTGAAATACCACACAGAAAAGGAATTTGCAAGGAACAGGCCTGAGCTGTGTTAAACCAGTAACTTAACATGGCTTGAAAAGAAAAAAGCCACCCAGGAAAACCAGATGATGAAATTTGCCACCATTCAATTAAAAAGTCATCCTTTCCTGTTGTTCAGTGAGCCCTGGGCTTTCCACGTTCAGCAGTCTTTCCTGGGATGAGTGACTCATGAACCTGATAGGAAAATGCACCTGTTTTTAGCCAGAGGTTAGAGCAGCTCTCCAGTTACCAGAGTAAACAAAGGATTTATTTCTGTCTTTAGCAGTTACCCTGTGAAGTCCAGGAACACAGGAAGGCTGACAGGAGCAATTACATTTGAGCCAAGTTTACTGAAGTCAGTAGAAGGTCTCTGAAGCCCATGGTTAGATGCTCGTGGCCTGTGGGATTTGGCCCATGTCTTTTGCTAGAGGGAAAATTGGAAAGAAAAGTTGGTGCAGTGATTTTGCTGTCTGCCAAGGTCTCCAAGAAGCTGGAAGGTGTCTGCCAGGGTGTGAGACATGTATCCTCTTCTCTGGCCTGGAAATACCCATCTGTATGCTTGGTAAAAGAGCAGCTGTCAGTCCCAGAGTTGGGAATGCCTATGTAAACATTCAAGACTATGAGACTGATCAGAGACCTCAGTAATGGCAACCATGAAAGTGCCTAAAATATTTGGAAATTAGAGTATTGGATGTATTGTCATGGAAGCTGAGAGGTTCAGTTAGCCAGGAGTCACTTATTAATTCCAGCATGAGAAATGGGATGTGTTTGATCTCCACTGTGGAGTACTGAAAACTGCAAACAGAACATCAGTTTATTTCAGGTCAGCACTCAAGATGGTATAAAGACAAGATGGAGTTTACCCTTTATTTAACTGGATTTAATTACATGCATGAGCTTTAAAGTGCCTAAGGCCTAATGGATGGTGACCTAAGGACTGATTGAAAAAGCAAAACCAACCTAAAGCTTAAGCTTGTTTGTTAGACCATGTGGCATGACTGGACCATGTGATATTTCAGGGGGGAATGTTCAGAATAAAGCACCCTGTGCATCCAAAGCGTTTACCAAGATTTCCAGCTTCATTCAGAAGAATCTGAACACCAGCCTCACCTCATTTGACCTCTGTACCACCACGGCTCAGGAGTTTGTCTGGGACAGGCAGGAGACACTGTTTCTAACCACACCTCTCTGGGAAGTCTTTAGGGCCCTTGGACAGAGTACGCTGACACTTGCAGTAGAAAAGGAACACTTGAATTTTCAGTTTGGAAGATCTATGTGGTTAGGTAATTCC
>NW_008614656.1:0-13511 GCF_000691845.1 Merops nubicus | reverse complement strand
AAAGAGGGAAACATCAAAGGAGTGTTATCTTAATTTCATTTAACTTTAAATAGTGTTAGCATTGCAGATATTGTGACAGTCATCTGTTTGTATTTCTGACTGTGCTTGGTTTCAGAGAATCCTGTTCTTGGGTCTGAATAAAGTATGGAGTCTCTCTTCCTCCTTTGGATAGGACAAGGTGGTTCCAAATGAAGTCTTGGACAGCTACCATTAAAAAAAATAGAACTTATCATAAAAATACTGCTCATGGAACTAAGACCTGATGAGACATGGCTAAATGTAATTGCTTGTGTTAGGTGTTTATGGGGAAACAACGTTTCTTAATTGCTTCATTATTGGATAAGCAGAAATCCTCAGAACTGAAAAGGATACAACTTTAGTGTGCCACAGCTTTAAAGACTGCAGTGTGGTTCTGTCCATCACAGGTTGTGCCATGTTGACTGACAGCCTGATCTAGCTGAGATGAAAAATGTTGGTGTAACAAATCACCACCTGGGCCGTTTTGGACTCCCAGTGCCTGTGTGGGGCTTGGTATCCACACAGAGCAGCCAGCCCAGGTGCTCCCACTTTGAAGCTGATCAACTCCAGAGCCTCACTTTCATCTTGGTCGCATATCCAATTGAAAGAACTTTGACATAACTGTGTCTGTTTCACATTCAAAAGAGAACTACTTAAAAGCTATTTAAATAATTTGTGTGTGTTTCTAAGAATCTCAGACCTTTGGCTGTATCAATTAATTTTTGAAGCAACATCATGAGCTGGGTATTATCCTCATTTATACAGGATTTCAATGAGGCATGGAGAGAGAATGCTTTGCCTTGTGTCAGTTCTGTATCAGGTAAAAGATACCAGCTCTTACCAGCCTCCCTGTGTCACCTCTGTGGGCTGACTAATGTCCACCTGTTTGGCTCTGAACCATGCAGCTCAGAAATGGCATATTCACATCATCAACACGTTGCCCTTCCTTCCCTGCTGAGTGCTACCCAGCCAAAGGATGGTGAGGAAACCTGATGGGCTGTGCTAGCTCTGTGCTCAGCAGGGTGAGATTTGTTGGCTCCTGCGTGCAGCAGTGGACCTGGATGTATTTATGGCATAGTCATGTGGTTCCATCAATACATGCCCATTTTCTGGCAAGGAGAAGACCCAGGAACATATTTACATCAATGTCCAAGGTCTTGGCCCCTTTCACAGCTCCTTTATAATGTCTTTTTGTTGTGTGCTGGACTGAGCTGGTGGATTTTTCCTCTACATCCCTCAGTCTTGGAAGTCCCTCATCAAACTTCTCCCTGGGAAAGCTGGTAGTTCTCTCTCAAGTGCTCCTTTTATATTTGGATCCTCCATGGACCTCACAAACTCTCTGGCAGCCTTCTGCTTTTGCTATGCTTGAAAAATTCTTATCATTCAGTTTTGTGCCTTTAGGAAGTTGCTTTTCATTTTCTATGATTCTTGTACTTTACTGTAGTTTCACATCCACTTTATCAGACTTTTTGTTCTTTTCCATCTTCCTCAGCTCCTTGTGTTTTGAAGAATTTACTTTTACATCTCAGATCTATTGCATCATTTAATCACATTTGCTTTACTTTTTCGTTAAATATTTTTTATTTGATGCTGAGCCTACTGTAGAGTATCTATAAACTAATCCTGTCGTAGACAAGTGCTTTACTGGTTTTAGCTGCTGATTTCAATGAATTTCATCACTTTTATGTGGTTCTCCTTTTTAAAAGTGAATGCTTAATTCGGTACATTCATCCTATATAGACCTTCTGAGAACTTGAGTCACTTATTTATCCTTTCCTTCCTGGCATGAACTGTTCTGACATTTATACTATTTAAACCTGGTATAATAGTGTTTTAGTAATTAGTTCTTTCTAGAAAGTTTCCCAGATACATGTGTTGCAAATACCCTTATATAAAGTCAGCATTCCAGTTCATCTTCCTTTATTTTCAGATTGCTGCCATTTGTACAGAAATAATTTTAAATGTGGTTGGGGGCTAGTTACCTATTTTTGTGTGTCCTGCGTGTGTGTTCAGCTTACTTAATTGGGGCTTCATTTATAGAGACTGGTCTTCTCTGGTTTCTACTTATCCTCACTACCTTCTGTCCTATCCTTTTTCTTAACAGAGAGGTTTGAGAGCTTTAACCAAACTGTTCTTCTGTAACTGTCTCTTACCGAAGCTTTAACTGAAAACTCTCCTGCAACTCTTAACTCCATTAAGTCCCAGCTCCTTTCTCTCTTGTTTGTATAGATCTCATTTTTTTCTACATAGGCTCTTTTCTAAATAGCTTTCACCTTTTCTAATAAACCCAGCAATGTCTGTAACAACAGCCTTGCAAGCTTCAAACATTTATATTTTGCATACATAGAACTATTTAATATCACTTATCACTTATCTCCAGGGTTCGAAGCATTTTCCCTTGCTTGCCCACTTGTGCTCTTCCCTTTGCCACAGTTACTGGCACAATCAGTCAGGCTGGAAAGTTACACCCAACCAATATTAGGAAATGCTCCCTACCACCTTGTAAATCCCTGGTGCCACTAGTAACAGTGGAGGAGGAGGAGGAGGAGGGGGCAGCATTCCAAGCATGTGGACTCTCAAGCAAGTGAAATGAAGCCCAGTAGGTCACACACGCTGCTTATCATGGTCACATTTGCTTATGGCGAAATCTTGCCCACTCAGCATGGGCTGGGAGTGTCGCCATTTGCTGTTCCGGTGGGAATTTTGTGCTCCTTGGAGACTTCACCCTCATGCTGCATTTTGACAGTAGCTCTGAGGCAACTGAGCAGCCCCCTTCCTCTGCCCCAGCTGCACTTTTCTTCCCACCCCTCCTTGGTGTGGGCACAGATACTCCTCGGGCCCCTGAGCAGCAGAGGCGGCGGCACGTCAGCCTTGCCCTTGCCGTGTTGGTAACTGCGGCTCGTCCGCGCCGGCCCGGAGACGGGGTCTCCAGGGCACATGGGCTCTGGACTTGCAGTGTCCTGTCCTGTGGCTTCCTGTCGTCATGCACGGGACCGATCAGAACTGGGGCGCACTGCCTCGAAGGGTGAGATGGGTGCAGGCTGAGGGACAGGGCTGTGATATACATACAAGGACAAGTGTGATGTCCCTCTCTAGGTGCTCCCCAAAGCTCTGTGCTGCATCTTGCTGCCGTGCCAGGCTCCCTCTGATCCATGCCAGACATCACTCCAGAGCAGCACGGCTCTTTCCCAGGAGATAAGTAAGGGTTTTTTTTGCCTACACAACAGGTCTCCTGAGCTTTCCCATGCTGGGAGGGAGGGTGGGAGGGAGGAGATCCAGCTTCCTCCCTGTCCGAGTGCCAGCCCCGTGGGCCTGCCGTGGCACTGCTGGGAACATCCAGGGGCATTATGCAATCTGCAGAGGCGTTTTTTCACGCAGCCTGGTGAGGCAGAGGCTGATAATGGCTCTCCTTTTGTTTGTAGCACACAATCGAGCTCATGATCTCCTCTCAGTAGAGGCAGCCCACGGTGTCACGTCCTCTGCACCGCTGTGATGACAGAGCGGGGCTGTGCGCAGGACAGAGCCCTGCAGCACTCTGACAGTGAGTCACCTACCCTGAGAGCTAGCTAGGCACAAATCATTAGTGGTCCAAAAAGGGCTGGAATAAGCTAGCTTGGCTCCCCTGGAGGTGCAGGTTGTGTCTTTTTCAGGAGTCATGGGAAATCTGGCTTAAGTCTGTTTTTAAACTTCTTGACTTAGGCTTCGGAGTAATGCCCCGATTCCATTTTCCAAAGGTCACGGGAGAATTCTCTTCTGCCATCTCCAAAGACCATGACAAATGTTCCTCTAAGTAAGTAATGAATTGTTCAACACAATGCACTTAGCAATTACCTTGCCAAAAAGGTATTTAGGACAGGTGCAGTAAGATAAACCAGTTTGTTTCCTATTGGTTTTCAAAGGGGAAAAAAAAAGGGAAAGGCTGTAGCCATTTTGTGGTGACTTTGAGGGATAAATATAATTTGATGTCTTTACTGAATGCTTTCATGGGTCTTAAAAGATATTTTAGTAGACTTAAAAGTCTATTTATAGACTATCCCTTTTAGGGATCGGAAAACATATTTCTCTATTTTCTGTACCTATTTAAATTGCATCCAGATTTAAAGTTCTCCATAACATATTAATCCAGCACCTTTTCTGAATGCTCCTTCCCATGTAGTCTTTATTTTCAGGATCCTGTGCTATTTTCCCCAATATCATTCTGCCTCCTGCACGATGCTCTTTCACATTTCAGATTCAAATTCCCTTCTAACACAGTGGGCAGAGGATTCAGCCATGCAAAAAGTTAGAAGCAAAGGCTGCAGCATGTTACTGCAGGCAGATCTGTTACCAGCACAGCTCTAGGTCCATTGGGCAGGAGGGAAGCCAAGCCCATGGGTTAGAAAAGTGGTGGCACTGCGGATCTGGTTAAACGAGTGCACTCCTGCCTCCCTGACCTCTTCCACTTGGCAGTCCTGTCCTTGCAGTTTTGCTTGAGAGGCTGATGTGGGAGTGAGCAATGGAAACCAAACTGCCCCTCCAGCCCTCGAGCTGGTCCCAGTACATCCTGGTGAGGATGAAAGAGAGATTTTATCACTTCAGCATGTGGGTAAGTAGAGACCAGTGCTATTAGCTGAGTATTTTCACTGGCATGAAACAAAAATTAGGAGAACTGGGAGAAACAGACACATTTTTTGTAGAGGCTGTCTGTGGCTATGTAAGGGGCAGGTGATCATGTTCACTTTTACTGCAGAAGAGGAGGCAGTGGAACAGCTCTCTGGAGTGAGCATTCCAGGAGAGCCCCATTTTCCTGGGGCTGGGGGCTCAGACAGCCCCAGGCCAGAGACAGCACGTACATGCAGGATTCCCAGCTTCTGTTTGAAAGTCTTTAGTGCTCCTGCTATGGCTGTGCAAGCAAAGCTCCCCACTCTGAACTTTCTTTGGCTCACACACCACTAGTAGAATGCAAGATGTTGTAGGTAAAGCATCGAGAAATGGATGCAAAGGAGAAAAGGTCTTTGGCTCTGCCGCCAAGTTCTTACACAATCTGGTGCAAATGGTTTTTTCCATCTCTGCATCCATTCCAATCTGTGATGTGAAAATGGCAGTACTTCATCTCACCCATGCGCTGTTGTCCTAAATTGGAAAACCTTCCAAGGAAAAGCTGCCCATTTCCAGGTTAATATGCAGAGTCTAGCCCCACAGGGTACTTTTTCTCCTACCTCTTTCTTCATATTGTGTCTGGGCTTTGCAATGACTGTCACAGAGGGTAAACCAGGACACCTTTGGGTTACGTGCATTTGTATCCAACCTCAAAACGTTATTTCATTCCCTAAGGTGTGTGTGCTGTTATCAGGCAAATGAAATGTCCCAGAGTCCCCTGGTAATTATTCATTAGGTAAGATTTAATGTGTGTGTGCGTGCAGGGCTGGCAGCTACAAGTGGATCCCACAGGAGAGGTCTGTGAGCCAAGTTTATGTCGGTTTTAGGATGAGTGACTGGAGTGAAAATAACAAAATGGTATCATCAGTAGCAGTTTGCCCAAAACTCAACCCAAACCCTTTTCTTTTCATCTCGATGGCAAACCTACCATGCAGATCAGAAGGCTAAAAGACTTGGGGTGGATTTACACCCACATCTAGAACAAATCACAGATCTGCACTGAGGCAAAGCAATGTTTGGAACCCAAATCCAGCTGCTACCTGTGACTGTTCATTCTGGCCATACTTCCCCAAGATCTGAAAAATGTTTTTAGCTTTTTATGTGTCTTACACACCTTTTCCCTGTTTGGTACCAGGATTGCTGTTCTCCTATTCAGAAGACTGTGTCTGCCGTATTTCCTGGCTAAGGGTGGCAGCTGTGGTCGCACCAGTTTTAACTGAAGACCGTCTGGAAGTCCAGGTGAACACAGGCACAAGCTAAGGAGCAGCATGCAAACACGTGGTGGACATTATACCAGAGATATCAAGTGAGTGGAAAGGTATTTGGCTGACAGTTAAGAGTGGATAATGATGGGGCACAAGAATTTGAAATAAAACCTGGTTCCTCTGGGAGTCCAAGCCTAAGACTGGGCTGTTTGATGTCCAGCTGTCCTAAGCTCCTTGATGTAAGAACTTGACACTGGCAGGGTAGACTGGGCTTTGAGGCTTATTTAAAATGAGTCCAATACAGTACAGGTGTGGAACAGAGCTGCTTGGGAGTTGTGGGGGGCAAACCTTTTCCTGCAGGCCCCAGCAGCAGGGACAGAGGGGAAGAGCACAGGTGACATTACAGCTCTTGAGGGTCTGGAGATTCTGCCTTTTGGGCTTTTCTTGGTTTCCACCATCTTCTGTTCTATCTGTCTCTGTTGTTCACCCACATAATTACATAAGATATCACCAGTTAAAACTGCATCTGCGTTCTTAATAGATGGCTCATTATCTAGGGAGGGAAACAGAAAGGGCAAAAGCTTTTACGTGCCAGCAGCACTGCTGAGATGTTCAAGTGCATTACGGGAGAAGGAAAGGGTGTAACCTGTCTGCCCTAATTTATAGCCAGATGAGCTGAAAGAGTCAAGGTGTAATGAAGGTCAGTATGGCTGGGAATGGGGTGGAGGTACTACAAGGTTACTCTCTTGACATAAAAGCAATTAATTCTCTAACAAAGTCCCTCCCTCGTGCAGCAGAACAGAGTGAGGCAGTGTTCTCTGTATTTAAAAGTGCTCCCACAGCTTTGATCTTTTCCTTTTTTCTGGAAATGTAAGCATGCACATAGGGTCTGGCCTTGTCTGGGATGATGTATTGGGCCATGTGGTGCTGGCCTTGCAAAGCAGAGTAGGCAAGCCTGCTGTTCTGCACACTGCATCATTCTGAAAAGGTCTCCTAATACTCTGGTTACTGCAGTAATGACAACTCGCTGCTGCAGTGCCCGGGTACCCTGTCTGCTTGGAAATGCCATAACATCACTCCTTCTCATAACAGTGTTTTTCTGTCCAGTTTTGGCCACACACAGGATATTTAGCTAAGGATGAAAATGAAAAAGCAGATGAGAGAGAAAAAGGTTTCCTACCAAAATTCCTTCTCCAATGACCTTAAGATATGGACGTATGTAACCATGCTAGCTTGAAGGCAACTCTTTAGCCCTTTATACTCTTCAGTGTCTGATATAACCCTGTCAGTGTTTTGTGGCAACCAACCGTAGACGGGTTTTTCTTCTATTGACATTCAAAATAAATGCTTGTTTTGAACTCAGGACAGAGCTGTGTGGGTGCCAGGTATCAGGTCTGGTTTCAGTAGAGCTTGCGACAGATACGTGCTGATCTAACCATATAGTGGTGTGTTTCGTGCTGCTGCCTATGCTGGCAGGGGACCAGAATGCTGCTGTGGGTTCCCCCAGCCGTAAAAATCCATGAAGTTTGGCAGCTGTAGTTTCATTTCATTTCACTATCTGAGTAACCTTCTTCTTACTTGATCTTATTTCCTCTCTATGTTTCCCGCAAAGAAAGTCTAAGATTCCAAGCTGCGTTCTGAGAAAGTTTTAAAATTAACTTCTCCATTTATGTGGGGTGACTGCGTTTTGGTAATAAAATGTGCAGGGGGTGGAGGAAGGAGAAGACTCCTCAGTAGGGGGTGAGTGCTGATGACTTTAACAAAGTCAGGGTGTAATATGCTGTTCTGCTGACTTACGCCTGCTTTAATTACCTGCTGAATCCCAAGAAGCTGAACCGTGCCTCACCAGCTCATTATGTCCCCCGAGTTTGCTCTCCGCAACAGATAGGTGCTTCCTCTGCAGTCTCTGGAGGCTCTTTGTTGCTGCTCTGATACATCAGATGTGTTTGTTTTGCACATTGATGATTGTGTTTTCCGCACTGCTCGTGTTTTCCAATTCCTTGGAGCAGTGAGGATGCTGCTGAATTGTCAGAATCCATGGTAGGCTGCTGACAAGGTTACTGTCAACGGCCTCATTATGTTAACAAGGGATATTTTAAGAAATACAAAAGATGTGGCAGTTACTTTCTTGGGAGAGGGAGTGAGAGAGAGAGAATGTGTGCAGATGAATGGACTTACACTGCAGGTCCCCCCCACTGTTCAGTTAGAAGTGACCGACTCGCTCTAGCCACATCACTCGCCAGCCAGCACAACAATGGCTTCTGGTTTGTCGTGCCGGGCTGCTCGCTGTGTCCTTGGCTCAGCCATGGATGCAAGGCAATGCAGCCCTTCCTCCTGAATAGCTCCTCATCTCTGTCCTGGGGCATCTGGGTGCCTGAAAGGGGCACAGCCTTAACAGACACAGCCATGGGTCATGGAGCATCACAGCATCTTCGTGCAGATGTAAATCAGGGCTGCTGTGATCTTACTCCCTCCTTAGAGCCAGCTCTAGCATTTGGGTGGCTGGAAAATGAGGTTGGGAAACTGAGCTGGGGAAGAAGTAATGCTGTGAGAAAAAAGTCATTAATACCTTATACACTTGCTTTCTGGAGGAACAAGGCTAGGTGTGGCCAAGGCTAAGGAGAAGATGGCACACTAGTACTCTCTGCTCAGGTGAGCTCTCTCCCTCCAGATGTTCATGAGGGACAATATCAAAGAGGAGGATACTGCCTGCAAACCTGCTGAATTAAATTAAATGGAGACCTGTGCACAGCCTCTGAATCAAAGGGAGCAAGTTCATTCCCTTCCTCCCTGTTGTCAGGCCATTGGAAGGTCGTTGGCATAGCCCTTATCAAAGGAAATGTGGTCCTTTCCTAAAGCTTGTCTGCTCAGCAGTGTTTTGTAAACACTGATCAATAAGGTGACACAAATCCTATCCTATTACCAGTATTCAGCAGCAAATGAAGCACCCTTAAGTTTAGCATATTATCGTTTCATGCATTTACAATTAAAGACTTAGATAAGATTAATGACTTTCAAGGTGACCCTTTACAATTTTCTCCTTATAATGGTGTTTGTAACCAGTTCAGTGCTGCTTTGTCACTAGGAGAAATTGCAGACAGTTTAACAGTTGGATAGAAAAGGTTTATTGAACAGGCCTTGGGCTTCTTCTCTTCTGCTTCCCTTAAGAGAAAAATAACTCCCTAGCAAAGAGCTCATCTGACATTGATAGTGAACTTGATAGAGAAGTGTCTACAACTGAAGGTTTTACTTTATTTTTGTTGCCCCAAATATAAATATTGTAGGCACCCTGTTCTTCCAAAGGCTCTGAGCAGATGAAATGTAGCAATATTACAACAGCAAAGAGCTGCACATCCTGACGGAGTGACCAAATTCCAGTACCTAACTTTGACAGCTTTTTTCCTGTACAAAATGCTGAAAGAAAGACAAAGAAAGGAGACGCTAAACTCTACCACAAAACATTACTTGCATATTTATTTATTTGTTATCTTGTCCAGCTGGAAGAGACCAACTAGGTCCAGCAAAAGTGCTGGCCCCTCAAAAAATGGAGGGCAAAACCCAGCATGCTGCAAGGAGCAGGATACAAACAGAACTGGGTGGGATCTCTCTGGGGGAGATGCCACTGCCTGGGAAAGAGCCCTGTGACTCCTGCTCAGCCAAAGTGCTGATGTTAGCATGAGAAGAATTGGACAGGCTCTCTCGTCTGCTGTCACTTGCATGCCTCAGACATAGCGTGGCCAGAATGGCTGCATGAATAGTATGGTTGTTCCTGGCCTTACAATGTATGGACCAGGAAGCATTATCCTTAGAGGTACGTGCTAATTTATCCCACATGGGACAATCATATCTGGTTTTCTTTCCCAAGGCAGCAGGCGGGGAAGTTGATTAGTACACTAACACTGCTCACTGTGCCTGGGGGTTAAAGCACAAGCAAGAAAAAAGCTATACCCTCCAAAAACAATAACAAAAAGCTGAGATTTCAGGGTGAGTTGTTTTTCATGGGTGGCCTGTTTCTGGATTTTGAGGATTCCTACTGCCCACATTTTTCAGTCCTGTGAACTAGAAACCTGTGCTTTTACTTTAGTTATTAACTCCTGAGTGTCTTAGATACTGCTTTAACACCCAAGAAGACAGGCTTCCTGTAAAACACTTTCTATCACAAGATCTGTGGTAGAAGCCTTGTTTAAACTACTGAATTGTAGTGCAAAAAACCACAGGAGCTAGGTGGGAAACGTGCAACTCCTCCACAGTCCTTTCCCATTTTCTAACAAGCTTTCGTTTGCTCCCTACTTACAAGATCACGCAACAGTTGTCTTCTCATTTCTGAAATATCAGCAAACTGAAAATGTTTTGAATGATAAAATGAAGGGTAAGATTTTTCAAGCTTGTCTGGGGGAGCAGAAGGACTCACCTCCGCTACGATGAAAAGTGTCTGTATCTCTACATCACCTGGGCAGCCCTGCTTGGGACATCATAGCTGGGACTTTTCAGTCTGTCACATGCCAAGAAGTGACAGCATCAGAGGGCCTCTGCTGTGGTTACTGGCCATGCACAGATAGAGGAGGATCTGTTTCAAAAACAAAGAGCTCCTGAGCTGGTCTTCTGTGGGTATCTGACTGCAGCTTGTTCGAATGTAAGTTAATCACCTTAGTTAACAGCTCTATCTGAGAGGCAGTTGTAGGACAGATCCACAACAGGACTTTGTAATGCATTGGCAGCATCATTTCACTGCAGGTTTTATGATGCACACAGTACTCACATCATATCGACCTCCCATAGCATGAAGTGTTTATCTCCTGGGTGAGGATTAGCACAGTGCTGTACCATGAAGTCTAGTATAGCTGAGTAAGTGGTTTAGTGTAATCCTCCTGAGAAGGACTGTTGTCCTGAAGGGATTCCTGTGAAGACTCTATGCTTGTACCAGGCTTTTAGATGACTTTCAATCAGGTTTTTGAGTTTTGTTGGGGTTTTGTTTTTTTTTTTTGAGTTTGTGCAGCTTTTCTGTGATGCAGTCTGTCTGCAAGACATCTGGGCAGGGGTCAGGTCAGCAAAGACCGTTGCAGAGCTCAAAGACAATTGGTATTGCTTGTATGAAGAAGAACCCACTGAGTCGTCAAGTGATCAGGTATGACTCTGACAAGTGGGCACCCCAGTACAGAATTGAAACAAGGTCCTGCCTGGGCAGTTTTTTTGCTGTTGATGTCTGGCACATTTAGATGTTGATCTCAACATACTCGTGTTTTGCATTAAGGAGCCTTCAGAACAGCAAATCATGTTCAGGAGCACTCCAGGTATGCTCTGCAGTAGCAGCCTGAGTGATGCTGCTGCACTGTCCATGCCCTTGGAAAAATGTTTGCTGGTGTTTAGAATAAAGAGCAAACAGGAGCTCCTCAAAGTCACAGCAATCTGCATTCTATATAATTTCTTCTTACTTTGTTATTGACCACTTGGTGAAATTTTCTGGTCTGGGTTATGTAGGAAATTCGATCCCAGTTCACACGTCTGAAGTGCAGAAGAGACCTTTGAATTAAAGTTACTGAACAGTTCTCCAACAGGAGAGGAAGGAATGCAGTACCGTTCTGTCTTAGAGGGACATTCTAGAGTAGGAGGTCCTACACAATAAAAGAACAGAAAAGATGGTAGTTGCACAGCACCCTTGATGGTGAGGGAGATTTTAAGCAATCCAGACATAAAACATTTTCCTGGGGCCCTGGCAAGGGTGCAAACTTCTCTCCCACACATCTTCAGTCTCTCTCGAAAAGCCAAGTTATGGAATTTTAAAAGGCAAAAATATTACAGCAACAGCAACAACAAACATGTAAATCAGATGTTAAATGATTACTAATGATCTTATCAATGTGCTGTATAATTGGGAGGGAGAGATTTTAATTATTCAACAATTATCAGTGGGATTAAATCAAACTAATACTAGGGTTTTGCAGAGAGGTTACAACTTTATAATGAAGAAGGCAGTGTGGTGTTTGGGGGAAGAGGACAAATGGACTCCTGCAACACAAAAGAAGCCCAAGTAAGAATCAAATATCAAGGTCTGAAAGACAGGGCTTTTGCCTGGACAGCTAATTTGAGGTTTTTGTTGTTTTTTTTTTTCAGACCCCAAATTCCTGGAAGTACCTACAGCAGATTGAAATGTGTATTGTTGGGCATCCCAGCGTGGGATGGTCGCATGCCCAGGCCGTCCCACTGTGGTGCAGGTATGTCCTGTGTGCTCTGCTGGGGCAAGCAGAGATGTGACAGCCACGTGAACATGTTGCAGAGGCTGCATACATTTAGCTCTCAAGTTCAGAAATAACCCAGAGTGGTGATCAGACAATTAAGAGACGTAATTGCTCCGGCAGCCCAGCTGGCCACAGGGTGTTTGTGGGCAACAGAGCTGCAGCAGGGAAATGGGGCAGTTGGTGCTTCCCCTGTACAAAGCAGCCAGGGCACAAGTCCAGCTGAATTTGTGCAGCACTCCTTCTGCTACTGGAGCAGGCTGTGAAAAGCACTGGTCTGTTATTTAACTGTTCATCAGGAACCTGACCTTTCTGAAAAACTCTGTTTTACTATTGCATTGGGAACCATGAAAAACACAGGTCCTTTTGCTCACAACATTCCAAGTGTCCCTGTGGATCACCTTGTCAAATTATTTCATCCCACTCCCATTAAGATTTTCAGGCCTTTTCCCCATTGACTCTGCTCTTTGGGAGTCTTAGAAGTGAAAAAAGGGTGCTTTTTGGTGAAAATTTGAAGGTTGGCAAAGGTCCCTAAAATCAAATATGAATTCAGGTCCCTTTGAACTCAAACCATTCTATAGTTCTATGATATTTAGGCAGTAACTTAAGTAGGTTTTTAGAACTCAGGTTGCTTTGGTCTGTTCTCTGTGCTCTTCTAGGGCTGATTTTACTCTGTTGTTGTAAACAAAATACAGCGTATTTGCTGCAGAAAACAAGGGCTTGTTGGGGATCATTACAGCTGGTGTTGAGTCCATCCTGCTGTTTGCCACCATTTACTTTGGAGATGAAGCTGGTTTGAAAGGGTCCCCATACCTCGACCTCTGCTCTTGTCCTGCCCACCCCCTGCTGCTTTTGTTCACCTTGCTATGCAGGGCAGCCATGGGTGGTCTGTGCTGTGACCTCAACCACTGAAATCACTAGAAGGGTTTTTTAGGAGGTTACAAAGAGCAGTTTAACCTGGGTTCACAGAGTATCCCAATGAAAGAAATAATCTAGCAAGTAAAAACAGATGATTTTCTGCTGGATTAATGAGCTGGTGCAGGTCTTTTGAGCCCCAGATCCAACACAGAGGAGGTGACAGGAAATTTTCCTGGGAGCAGGGATTGGGACAGGGGTGAGCAGGGACAGGAGGAGGAACAGCCTTTCCCAGTTTCAGTTGAAGCAGCTCCACCATGACGTATCATTTCACTCTCTCTTGTGTCGTTGGGTTTGAAAATAGCCCTGCCAAAAATAAAACAGGCCGTGGTTTGTGTTTGGATGTATTTGTGCGTTTGTGTGAACGTGGATGAGCTCCAGAGCACGGCCCCACCACTGCTTTCACTGGCCCCAGCAGAGGAAGTGCTGTGGAGACGGGGGAAGCAAAGGCGGTGGCAGTGGGCTGGCGATGGGGGTGCTGAGCTGCGGGCAGAGGGAGGAC
>NW_008614655.1:2853-14813 GCF_000691845.1 Merops nubicus | reverse complement strand
TGGAGCAACCTGGTCTAGTGGAAGGTAGAGGGCTTGAAAGCTGATGATTTTTAAGGTCCATTTCAACCCAAACCCATTGATGGGTCTATGGTTCTTCTGTACCCAACATGCTTTTTCTCCTTAGAGGGTTTCTTTGGAGGTGGCACCATTTAAATAACAACACAGAAGACATGGAGATTTGCAGGATGTTTCCAGAAGCCCTTAGAAAACCTTTCACAGAAACCTCTTGACACCAGAGCAGACCAAACCACGCAGCAGAGGGACAGTGCTGCCCTCAGACAAGGAGTGACACGTTTTGAGTAGGCCAAGGCAGTATGGATGGTGCTGAGGACAGACCCTTGGACCTGCAAGCCTAGGAGTGTAAAAAATTACTCCTAGGACCTCTGCAACCTGTGTAGCACACGACTATCTCTGTAGGGATGTCCACTCACCCCTTGGCAACCTTCCAGCCTTGGCTTCCAACCCATGGCTTGGTGTCTGTCAGCTTGATCATGGACCAAGCTCTCCTTGATGCTCAGGATTCCTACCTGAGAAGCCTACAGACCTGGGACTCTTCAGCTTCAACGCTGAATGTGCATTCCAGCTATGAGGGCTGGTGTCTTTAGAAGAGGTGGAGGACCTCACTTGGCTGACAGGACTGACAGAGGTCTGTTGTACAACTCATGCAGGTCACCCAGCTCCTGAAGGGCAGGCTGGAGAGGAGAGTGTTGTGAACTCTGTTGCTCCCAGGAGGAAATGGAGAGGAAGAAAAGAACCAAACACTCCTGTCTGCTCTTTTCCTTATCTCTCTGTTCTCCCACTTTTTCTTATCACCAGATCCTGTTTGTTTTTCCCCAGGTGCACTCAGGTAGCTCCTCCAGTTTGTCGTTTCCCCCACGAGGCTCTTCAGATGTGAATGGAAAATGTAAGTTCTTAGATGAACTCCCTGGCAAAAAGGAAGTGATGAGAGAAGCTTATCTTGATTTTTTCCAAAAGCTTTTTCAACAGTCCTCAATATGCTTGTGTGAGGTGATTAATTGAGGGCTTCATCCTGCTCTCAGAGATGCTTTTCCTTTGGTTTCAGAAGTTCAGGAGGAGGTCTTGACTCCCCAGCCAGGGCAGTACCCAGGGCCATGAGCAGGGCAGTGGCAAGACAAGGGCAAGTTTTGACACTTTTTGCTCAGTTTCAAACTCTTGGAGGAGTTGTTGAGAAGGGGCAAACCCACCCTGGAGAGGTTCCTGCAATTAGGAGAAAGTCTAGACTGTCTAGTGCCAGTCTGTTGTGTGGATGCTCTCAACCCTTCTTTAATATCATTAGAGGCACAAAAATGATCTGATGGCTGTGAGGCCAGGCTGAGAGAGCTGGGGTGGTTCTTTAAGAACAAGCTGGAGGTTCTCTTAATTGCTTTCTGGTTTCAAGGCTTTTAGACTTTGTGCTTTCAAGTGTTTCTCCATGACCATCAGGACTAGAGGACCTCACCTTCTTCCAAAAGGAGGTAAGACTGCCACATCGTTGTCTGATTTCATGCAATAAAACCAACCCCACACCACTGAGACCTTCCAACTCCTTAAGGCTCAGCCCATCCTGAAGGCAACACATCAAATTGAGGGAGACAAAGTATTTCCCTGGTCCCATTTTGAGGACAGGGACCGAGTTTCAGGCGTTGCTTGGACTCTGAGCCTCTTTGGGACCCAGGAAGGTGCAAGGAGCTGAGAACAGGAGGGAAAATCAGCCAGTTCCCAGTGCCAAGGGGTTTGGCACTAAGCAGCTTTTTGCTGCGTGGTGTCTGGCAGTGCTGGGTCTTATTTTCAGCAAGCCCCGTTAAAGGATTACAAGAGCCTAGTTAAAATAATGCCCTTCGAGCTCCTTCATGATTGGAAAGAAAACAAGAAGAAACAGAAAGGGTTCTATCATCCCCAGGGTTATTGCTTGTCGTGCTTTGAAAGACCCAAAAAAAAATAAAAGAGCAAAACTGGAAAGTATTAGAGAAATATATAGACACACACACACTTGTCTGCAAGTATAAAGCAAGTTTTGTTTCATTTCTGGTTTATAGCTCTCCAAAAAAAACTCAACAGCTTCCCCCCCCTCTACTTAATCTAATTACTCCTGATGTTTTTGCCCTTGCATTAAAAGTTTTTTCCTCTAAGAAATAATCGATGAAAAAGGAAAGAAAAAGGAAGAAATTCCAAAAGGGAGTTGCTATATTTACCCTTTTAATGGACCTCGTTAAACTTTGCATTGTAAAGTTCCACATCAGCTGGAGGAAGAAGAAGAAGAAGTTAAATGAAATAAGTGAGTTGGCCACAAGTGGTCACGTTTTCCAAATAAAACAGCCTGGTGTGGAAGGCTGAGTGGAGAGCTCATGGAGTCGGGAGACTTTTCCCTTGCCAAGATGAATTTTGTCCAGCCTGGGACAATGAAAGGTCCCAATGTGACCATGGAATGTCTCAGTTCTGCTGTTCGCAGCACCCAGACCCTGCTGAGGTCTCTTGTGGTTTTTCAGGAGATGAGATGGGCTTTATCCCTTCTGCAGATGAAGTCGAGGACCTTGAGTGAATGGGAACTGAGCAGGTTTCTTGTGGAAGCCACCTTAGAGCAGCTCAGGAGGCTCTGAACACCCTGATTGCTTCAGCTTTGGTCCATCAACAGATGTCTTCATCTCCAGAGCAGAGGTAGCATGATCAGGAGTAATGCATCTGGTGTCCTGGGTCACTCAGCAAGGACAGGACCTCGTGCTGCTGGGTGGCAAGGGCAGGAGCTGTGATGGGCTTGGTGAAGGTGCCATGCTAAGCTGCAATGAGGAGGGCTCCTCTGAGGGAGGACCCTGCTAGATGACTTATCTTCAGCAGATGTGGTCTCAAGGGCTTTCTTCTTCCCTAGAACCTCCACACAGGTAGTGGGCAAAATAAAAGATTGCTCCCATCAGCTTCTTCTGGCATATGGAGTCACCAAACTGGGGAGATGCTGAGGTTGGGAATGAGGGGGCAGGAAGCATGAAAGATGGTTGAGTGAGAAGCTTCATCTCTGGTGGGCTGGGAAGAAGGAGGAGACAGTGACTGGAGTTTCATCTACGAGGTTCTGGACATGCCACAGGTTGGTTTAACTTGAACCCCTCTGGTTCTTGCACTGGAGGAAACCAGTAAGAGCCCATCCCTTTCCACTTCTTCATTTCCCCTCATGATTTCATAGTCCTCTATCACCTCCCAGCAATCCAACCTGAAGACTTCTGTTGGTTTTAATGATTCCTCACAAGCACCATGTTCCTTCCTTTTGCTTTTTCACATTGCCTTTATCCAACAGTGTCTTTTAATCTAGTTTCCTGAGGTTTTTAGATCTTGTTGAGCTTTATGGACAGAAATGTGGTGGTCTGAGGCTGAGAGGAAAGGAGATGTTTTCTTCAGCCCAGTGGCCTGTCCCAAAGGGTCTGTGTCACACAGTCACACCCATTTCAGAGTCGTGTGCTTGGGAATGTTCCTTGGCACAATCAGTTTTCTAGTGCAACCACCCAGCTTTGGGGCTGAAGATGAAAAAGATGGTGCTCCTCTTCAGATACACCAAGT
Source organism: Merops nubicus (assembly GCF_000691845.1). NCBI lineage: Eukaryota > Metazoa > Chordata > Aves > Coraciiformes > Meropidae > Merops > Merops nubicus. The sequence goes on along the minus strand of NW_008614655.1, from coordinate 11,270 downwards.
TTCACTTGCTGAGCATGAGAAACTCAACTGTTCTTTCCTCAGGATTCTATGCAGCTACATCAGGAAGCCCTTGGTGAAGGGACAGAAGCCTGACTATGCCCCAAATAACTAATATTTGAGATTTCATCTGAGATACTCTCAGGTGCAGCCAACCAGCAGAGACTTGACTTTGCTTGTCACCTATAACTCCTTTCCCTCTGCAGTTCTGTGGCTGCAGAGTGGATCTCCAGCCATGTTAAGGTTAGCTTCCAACTTTTAAGGTTATGTTTACACATTAAATTTCCTCTATACCTGAGAAGTCACACTCATTTCATTTCTTGTTGCATATATTGCTAAATTCCTGAGGCCACACTTTTCATCTCCTCATCCTGCCAGAATATATAAATCAGAGTTCCTTGTCTGAGGGAGCTGCAATGGGTTGTAAGACCTCTATTCCTCTATCACAGAATCCCAGCATGGTGGGGCTGGAAGGGACCTCTGGAGATCATCTCATCCAACCCCCCTGCTCCAGCAGGGTGCCCAGTGTCACATCCAGGCAGTTTTGGGATCTCTCCAGAGCAGGAGACTCCACAGCCTCTCTGGGCAGCTGCTCCAGGCTCTGCACCCTCACACCAAACAAGTTTCTCCTCCTGCTCAGATGGAACCTCCTGGGTTCCAGTTGGTGCCCGTTGCCCCTTGGCCTGTCCCTGGGCACCACTGAGCAGAGTCTGGCCCCAGCCTCTTGCCCCCCGGGGCCCTTTAGCTCTTGCTCAGCACTGCTCAGATCCCCTCTGAGTCTGCTCCTCTCCAGCTCAGCAGCCCCAGGGCTCTCAGCCTGGCCTGGCACAGAGATGCTCCAGCCCCTCAGCAGCTCTGCAGCCTCTGCTGGACTCTCTCCAGTAGCTCCTGGTCTTTCTTGAGCTGTGCCCCAACTAGGGCAGAGCAGAGGGAGAGGGGAAACTCCCTCGACCTGCTGGCCACACTTTTGAATGTATCCCAGGAAATCATTGGCCTGCTTGGCTACAAGAACAGGTTGCTAGCTCATGGTGAACTTGTCCCCTAGGACTCCAAGGTCCTTTTCCACAAAGCTGCTTTCTAGCATTCAACCCCTCACCTGTCTTGGTGCAGGTGGTTGTTCTTCCCCAGGGTCAGGACCCTGCACTTGCCCTTGTTGAACTTCATGAGGTTCCTTTGCCCAACTCTCCAGCCTGTCCAGGTCTTGCTGAAGGGCAGCACAGCTCTAGTGTGTCAGCCACTCCTCCCAGCTCTATGCCATCAGCAAAACATCTGAGGTTTCTCTCTGTCTCTTCATCTGGGACATTGATGAATGTGTTGGGTTAGACTGGACCTAGTACAAACCCCTGGGGAACACATCAAGCTACAGGTCTCCTAAATCTCTGCACCAGTGATCACAACCCTCTGAGCTCTGTCATTCATCCTCCTTTTGCCCAACACAGGGCAGAAGTAGGAAGACATGGGATGTTGTGGAAAACGCTGGAGGCTCCTCATCACCAAGAGTGGAATTCACAGGCGTGTGCATACCCACAGCTGAACAGCAGCCCAGGCCTTTTTATTGGCCAGAATGGAAGAACTCAGCCCTTTTGCCAAGCAGTAAACAGCGTTGTTAAATTCATAATCAACGCTATATTGTTGACCAAAAGACCTTTTGATTGCTTGCAGTGAAAGGAGAAAAAAAGTCTGCAGGCCAAGCGAGCCGTTGTATAAAGGAGGAACAATATTTCTGAAAAGATAATCTCTGGCTTGGTGTCAAATTCCTGCTTTCCACATTCAGCAGGCAGCCAAAGTCAATCCATCCACAAGTTAGGGCTGAAAAATGAGCAAGCTGCTGAGATCCTGGTCTGCAAAGTTGGACGAGATGACCTTTAAAGGTCCTTTCCAGTCCAAAACGTTTCTAGGATTCTGTGAAAGTTGGTGTGGTTGTGTCCAGTAATCTTGATTTAACGTCACCAGCTGGTGGAATTGGGGTTGTCGTCAGGGATTGGGGCTAATCCAAACCTTTCTGCAGGCAGTTGAAAGGAGACCATTATTTCTAGGAGACTTTTTGCTTCAGCTTCCTCAGACTGAAGAGGTGGGAAAGACGTTCCTGAAGTCAGGAGTCAATCTAGAAATGATTATGTCAAAAATTGAAATAACTAAATAAATACCAAGTAAGCAAATAATGGGATAAGAGCAGAAGGAAAATATTCTTGAAAACTGGCAGAGAAAAAAGAGAATAGAAAGTGGAAAATGCTCATAAAAGTGTCAGCTTCAATGGACACGTGGGTGGCATGGGGTGGGTGGTTTTCTCTCTTTTTCAGACAGGAGAATTTATATTCAAGTTTTTTTCCTTTATCTTCGTTCCAACAAAGGATTTTGAAGTGTGTGTGTAACTTTCTGGGTCATCAGAGTTCTCACAGAAGTCAGTGGTACCATGTGTTCCAAGATAAGTGAGAGCTGAAGCACTTCAAACGTTCAGGGTTCAAAACAGATCGGAGACAACAAAGCCAGCCTGCAGCAAACACAACGGCTCACTCCTCAAAACCAAGTCTTCAGCTATTTCATGTTTCATTTTATTTTATTTTCTGAGAAAATCCCAGCTTGTGGAATCTGGTGATCTGGGGACAACCTCAGGTTTCATTGGGAGTCAGAAGCATGTTCCCAGGACATGCAGTTGCCAAGAGAGTCTTAGTCTGAAGTCTTGACTTTTTCTTGATGAAAATGTTAATGGTGAAAGGTCTAGAGGCCAAGTGTGGTGAGGAGCAGCTGAGGGAGCTGGGGGTGCTGAGCCTGGAGCAAAGGAGGCTCAGGGGAGACCTTCTGGCTCTGCACAGCTCCTGACAGGAGCCTGGAGCCAGGGGGGGGTCGGGCTCTGCTCCCAAGGGACAAGGGACAGGAGAAGAGGAAACAGCCTCAAGTTGCCCCAGGGGAGCTTTCAGTTGCCCCTGAGGAACAATTTCTTGCCCTGGAGAGTTGCCCAGGGCTGTGCCAGGCTGCCCAGGGCAGTGGTGGAGTCCCCACCCCTGGAGGGGTTTCCAAGCCGTGGAGATGTGGGGTGAGGGACATGGGGCAGTGGGGACCTGGCAGGGCTGGGGGAACAGTTGGACCTGATGACCTTGAACATCTCTTCTAACCAAAACAAATCTATGATTTTAATGTCTTTAAAGGCAACCTTACAGCTTCTAAACCTGAGAGGGGTAAAACACTGTAACTGCAGTTGCAGCTTGTCCTCATTGAGGCAAGGAATGAACAGGAGAGACAGAGGGGGGAGCAGAACCTCCATTTTTTAGCAGGATGGACCTGTCAGGCTCAGACATTTGGTCTAACAGCTAAATTATGCCAGTCAGCCATTGTCAGAGTGTTAAAATAATTTTTAGGCAAGTGTTAACGATTTTTTGGGATAAATGCAAAAGAATATGAATTGAATTTCTTTAGAGGATAAAGTATGGAATTATCAGACCCTACTGGTTAAGCTGGAAGTCTAGCTGCAGCAATGCCAGGGTTTGTTTGGGTCTAGATATGACCCAAGAGGCAGGTGTGTGTTCAGGAGTGCCAAGGAGACAGATAAACCCCATGCTGCTCATAGGAACACGAGATAAAACATAAATGAGGGAACATTTTTGCTGCCTAGGTAGAGTTTGAACTGAAAAAGAACCTTTTGCTGCCCCATCCTGGGAAGTGGAATCTGAGCTGCAGTCACTGTAAATTCACAGATCTCATCCTTGCGATACCTGAGGCTCATTTCTCCAAATCCCAAATATTTGCTAATTCCTCAGGATGAAGAGTGCCAACGTTGGCACTGGTGGTGGGTTGTGGTGTCCAAAAAAGGGGAAACTGGCTTGTTCTTCAAGGAGGAATTAATGGTGCAGCTCACGGAACGTGAGAGCATCCAAGGTTTTCTAAAGAGGACTTAAAACTCCAGGACAATGAGCCTCAAGCTTTGCAGAAAGAAAACAAACAATTACAACATGAACCAGGTAGGAAGAACCAAGGAATAAAGACACGTTTATCCTGCAAATTGAGGGAGCTTGAAAATTAATTAAAACTCAACAAAGGCATTTCTGTTAATGCCTGGGAATTGTCACAAATCTGGCCACCCAGAAAAGACCATTTTTTTATCTCTTTAAGAAAAAAAAATGTGAAGCTTGCCAAGGCTGGCCTTGATTTATGCAAAATTATTCACCCAATTTGGGAAAGAGGCATGTGTAGAGACTGGAAAAGATTAGATGGAAAAGTTTCATCCAAACGTTTGGAGGAACAAGGGTTAAGTGCAACTTCTTCTTTGGGCTTGAGCATGGAAGTTGGGGTTGAGGACAAACAGGCTGCTCAATATTTAATAGACAGGTGAAAGGAAAGGTAAAGATTGGCTTAAATCTGGCAAAGTTTGGAGCAGGAAGTGATAAAAGTGAACCTCCTGATTTATCCCACATGGAGATAGTCACTGGGGAATGTGGACAACTCCAGAAAGGGGGGAAAAAACTGAGGCTGAAGGTGAGATGGTTGGAAGGTGAGATAGCCCAGCGTGGTGGTGAGCTCATCCTCAGTCTGGCTCTGCAGATGGCTAATAACCTTGCAGTCGGTGCCCAGAAAAGCTGTGGAAATTCCTTCCAGAGATCTGGTCCATTTGAAGCCAATGAGTTGTAGGCAATCTCTTCGCAGGACATAAATGCTCTTGCTGCCAGCAGCAGAAAGTGTTACAGCAGGCGAGTTCAGGGGTGGGAGTCCAGGAGAGCTGGGGAATGCCAGAAGACTTCAGATTTTGGATTTATAACTGCTAAAACCCTCAGTGGCTGAAGGCAAGTGGAAAGTCTTGTCTCCGACCCAGTGGATGGCATTGGTCGTGTTAGGACATCATGTGAGCCCAGGCTAGCTGCATAAATGAACCCAATTAATCTGGACTGAAATGAGCTAGAAAATGATTGTACAAGCAGCTGAGCCAGAGTTTGCAAGAATGAAATTGTGTTTCAGCCACGATAAGTCCTGACTCAGAGTAGCTCCAACCTCCTGGTTGCTTCATACCACGGAAATTTTCTTCCCTGCTTTGTTTCATTTCATGTTAGGTAATTATGAGATTATATTAGATAAAATAATGTTAGGTAATATTAGATGAAATCATCTAATATTAGATAAAATCACAGAATTATTTTGGTTGGAAAAGCCATTTAAGATCTTTGAGTCCAGCCATGAAGCTAACGCTGCCAAGCCCACCACTAACCCATGTCCCTCAGCACCTCATCTACACATCTTTCCAACCCCTCCAGGGATGGGGACTGGGCAGACCCTGGGGGTGAGGATCTCCCTCTTCTTCTTTTGGTGTCACAGCCACATCACCCCTGCCTGCGATGGGGAGATTTACAGCTCTCACTCCACACCAGAGGAGTTAAGGGCTGTTCTCCTCCTCAGGACCTGCTCCCAGTTTCTAGCTGCTGCCCACCAGCCCCACTAATGATCCCAGATAATTGCTCCATGAACGTTCCCAGTCACCTCAGCTTACTGCTCTCCCCCCGTGAGTCACACTGTGAGTCTACAACAGAGTATGCAGGACAAGAAAAAAATACAAGTTTTCTTGCATCTGGCTTTAATTACTTTCATTTTTAATTAAGTTCTGTGGTTTTAATATCAATAGCCCTGGCCTGGAAGGACTTTTTGTGCATGGATGTTTGTTCTCCATACAGGGAAATATTGCTGGTGGCTTACCCCATCCTCTGAAACCTCTGAGGACCTTTGTCAAATGCTGCTGGAATCCGTGGAGCTCCTGGAGGGCATGGCTCACACAGACTGGACTTCATGTTCAGTATCTTCTCATTCACCTTGAGGCAACTGGGAAGTCCTCTCTCTCTCTCTGACTTTTCATTCAGTGAGTGATAACTCCTCATGTGCCCAAAAATACCAGTTGAAGCTGATGGTCTTCTCAAAAGCTGAAGGTGTCTTGAAATCTGAGCTGTGGAATGATGAGTTCATGCTTCTCCACATGCTATGGAAGTAGAGCATGGAGAGCACTAACACAGGAATGGAACAAAATTCAAGCCACTTTTACCTGGCTAGAAAACACAGGCACTCCATCACTAAAAACCTCACTAGGACAAGAGCAAATGGCATCAAGTTATGTCAGGAGAAGTTTAGGTTGAACATCAGGGAAAAAATTTCTTCACCAAAAGGTTGTCCAGCCCTGGACCTGGCTGCCCAGGGCAGTGGTGGAGTCACTGTTCCTGGAGGGATTTAAAAGCTGTGGAGATGTGGTGCTGAGGGACGTGGGGCAGTGGTGACCTGGCAGTGCTGGGTTGATGGTTGGACTGGATGGTCTTAAAGGTCTCTTCCATCCAAAATGATTCTATGGTTCTAAATATGAATAGATTAAGAGGTTTCATCAAACCTCAACTTTGAGGCAGTTGTTATCTATGAGAGACCTGTACAAGCTTTAGCATGTCAGAGATTTTTCCAGACCCTCTCCCTTGACCTGCTGGCCACAATAAAGTGTCAACAGGCTGAAATGATTGATGATTTTCACCTAAGACTTTGGGATTCTGACCAGCTTTAAGGACCAGGAAAAGGGCTGAAATATGGACCAAGCAGAAAGGAGAAGCTGGAGGACGATAAAGAGTTGAATGGGTTGAGTAAACCTCACTGAATTTAAAAATAAGCCTGAGGGATGTGCAGGAGAATATAAAATGAGTTGGTGGGAGGCTGCAGTCCTCTGGGGCTTGAACAGCCAGCCAGCAGACAGCACCTTCAAGAAAACCTCTACAGAAAATCATTGAGAAGGTTTGGCAGCCAATGCCATGAGCTCGCTGCCCAAAACGCCCAAGGGAAATTCCAGGGCACAATGGCTGGTTTCAGATTCCCTCAGTGGCTGCGTTTTGTCTTCCCAGAAGAGGTCAGTCTATCCCAAGGATTTGGGGGGGGGTTGGCCAACTCTTCCAAAGGCAAACACAACAGGGAAGGACGCCTGGGTGGAGAAAAAGAGGGACTAAGAAGGGGCTGCCCTGAGCCCAGCTGCAGCCCCAGGTAAAAGGGGGTCATGGTAGGTGGGAACTCACCTGGGGAGCTGGACAAACAGTTGACCTCATGTTCCCAGGATGTGGGAGTGAGCCCTGACTTGGAGCAGAGCTGGAGGACGAGATGGGAACAACATGCTCAGAGAAATGCTCAAAATCCACACCTCCTTTTGGCAAAACCCACCCTCAAGTGTGTGCCAGGTGAGAATCTTTCCCCCTCCTCTCAAGCTCTGGCCTAGACCTGGAAGAGTCTTGTGCTGCCAGCAAAGATGGGGCTTAAGAAAACTTGAAGCCATGGTCCCTGCACAGGAGATGTGCAGCTACACAGTGAAGCCAGGGCAAGGTCTGAGCACCACGTTCCTCCAGCTGCACAACCATGGGGTCCTTCCACCTGCACTCCCAGGTAACATCTTGGCCTTGTCCCATCCGGGTGTTTCCAGTCCTCCTGTGGGCTCAGCTTCCACTAGGGGCTATCTCAAGTCCCAGAGAGGGGGTTCAGCTGAATATGCAGCTCCCACAAATGTCCCAGATTTTTTTCTTGCAGAAAGGTTCTTGAAGTTCTTACTACCAATTTAGGTGAGAGAGAGATGGCTTTTCCCCATGAATATTCATTCTGATCTTCTAGGATCTTCTTCAGTCTTCCTTGAGGGCTGGAACACCTCTGCTATGAGGACAGGCTGAAAGAGTTCAGCCTGGAGAAGAGGAGGTTCCAGGGAGACCTTGCTGTGGCCTTCCAGTGTTTGAAAAGGACCAACAAGAAGGTTGGGGAGAGACTTTTTACAAGGGCTTGTAGGGATAGGACAAGGGTGATGGCTTCAAGCTGGAAGAGGGGAGATTTAGATTAGAAATTAGGAAGAAGCTCATCACTGTGAGGGTGGTGAGACACTGGAACAGGGTGTCCAGGGAAGCTGTGGATGCTCCATCCCTGGAGGTGTTCAAGCCCAGGTTGGATGGGGCTCTGAGCAACCTGCTCTAGTGGGAGGTGTCCCTGCCCATGGCAGGGGGGTTGGAACTAGATGGCATCTAAGGTCCCTTCTGACCCAAACCATTCTATGATTCTATCTGATTCCATCTAGGACGAGAGGAAATGGCCTCAAGTTGCCTCAGGGGAGGTTTCAATAGGATATTAGGAAGAATTTCTTCCCTGAGAGAGTGGTCAGGCACTGGGACAGCTGCCCAGGGAGGTGGTGGAGTCACCAGCCCTGGAGGGGCTCAAAAAACAAGTAGATGCAGCACTTGTGGCTGTGGTCTAGTGGTTGGGGAGATGTTGGGAGGAAGGTTGGACTTGATGATCCTGGAGGTCCTTTCCAACCAGAGTGATTCTATGACTCTGGTGTGCATCCTTTGACCAAAAAGGTGACATTTCAGCTGGGACCTGCTTTGCCAATTCTATTTCTAACCTAATTGGAATTAGATACAACTCCTGCCTCTTCCACAAACTTTCTG
>NW_008614655.1:1657-2827 GCF_000691845.1 Merops nubicus | reverse complement strand
TTTCCCTTGTGAAACTTGTCTCACTCCCTTCTGCATGCAGCACAGAAGGAAGATCTTCAGCTCTTCCTTTCTGGTTCCACCTCACCCTTAATTTGTACTTTTCATCTTCCCAGCACCACAAGTTGCTCTTTTCTCTTCATTTCTGAAGAAAACAATCAGCTAGAGATTTCAATGCTCTTTTCCCCCTTCCCCCTACCCTGCTCTCCCTTCCCCCACCATCCCAACTCCTGGAGTATAAATCATTTTCTGTGGTCTGCAGCTCAGCTGGAAAAACTAACAAAACGGGTCTATAATGTCACCAGCATCTAATTTGGTGGATTTATGGGGTCTGGCCTTAAGCACTTGCTGCTTTACAGCGTGTGAGTTCACTCCTGCAGGAACTCCCTCCAGACCACAGCTCTTACCCTTGCCTGCTGCTGTCCTCAGCCTCTGGAGCTCTGCAGTGGGCAGACCCCTTGGAAAAGGGGCTCTCTCCTTTCTGCCTGACCCTTTCTCCCTGCCTGATGGGCCCAAAAGGGGATCACAAAGCCCAGGGAGGACTTAGAGTTGGAGATGTGCTGACTGCAGAAGGCAAATGTAGGTTTGAACCAAGGCAGAGCTGTTGAGGTTCACATATTGACAGGACTAGGGGGAATGGAGCAAAACTAGAAGTGGGTAGACACAGATTAGATGTGAGGAAGAAGTTCTTCACCGTGAGGGTGATGAGACATTGGCACTGGTTGTCCAGGGAGGTGGTGGAAGCCCCATCTCTACAAGTTTTTAAGGCCAGGCTGGATGGAGCTCTGAGCAACCTGGTCTAGTGGGAGGTGTCCCTGTCCATGGCAGGGGGTTGGAACTAGATGATCTTTCAGGTCCCTTCCAACCCAAACCATTCTAGGATTCACAGGCTTCTCCTTCAGGCTTTAAATTTTTATTTTAATGGGTTTTTTTTGTTTGTTTTTGGTGGCTGGCATTGTCAGAAGTAGGGGAATCACCCAGCAGGAGCAAGTGTTCTACTAGAGGCAGGCTTGTTTGTGAAGCCCTGCTCTCAAAGGAGCCTCACTGGAACGGGTCAGTCCCTGTTGTGTAGCTTAGAACCAGAATCCCAGACTGGTTTGAGTGGGAAGGGACCTTTCAAGGCCATCCAGTCCAACCCCTGTGCAGGGACAGGGACATCTGCAGCTAGCGCAG
>NW_008614655.1:0-1514 GCF_000691845.1 Merops nubicus | reverse complement strand
ATGGTGCCAGGGATGGGGCAGCGACCACCTCTCTGGGCAGCCTGGGGCTCACCAAGCTCACAGTCCAAAATTTCATCCTTCTCTCTAGTCTCCATCTCCCTCTTTTATTTAAGACCATCACCCCTTGTCCCAGCAGGGCCTGCTAAAAAGTCAGTCACCAACTTTCTTAAGAGGCCACATGAAGCCCTGGCAACCCCCAGCAGGTCTCCCCAGCTGGAGCCTTCTCCTCTCAGCTGCCCCAGCCCAACTCTCTCCTGCTGGGCTCCCAGCAGAGGGGTTCCCCCCTCGGGGCATTGCTGGGGCTCCTCTGGCCCCGCTCCAGCAGGTCCCTGGCTCTGCTGTGCTGAGGACTCCAGAGCTGCCCCAGCACTGCAGGGGGGTCTCCCAGAGCTGGCAGAGGGGCAGGATCCCCTCCCTTCCCTGCGGCCCACACTGCCAGTGGTGAGGGAAGCACGAGGTGTTGTGTAACCAGGTGGTGGCTGCAGAACTGTTGTGACCACCTTCCAGGAGCTACCTGTCCCCTAGACAACCTAGAGCTGGTGAGCATTCTCTCTAACCATCCATGAACTCCTTGACATCTGCCCCAGAGGAACCATCTTGAAGTTCATTTGAACCAACCCATGCACCCAAGCCAGCTGCTCTCCAATGACAAGCCTACAAACCCTCCATTCTGTTACCAAACCCAGACCCCAAGCCCATGGGATGGAGACCCACCTCCTGCAACGTCAGCATTAGGCCCTACCTGAAAATACCAGACACTCTTCTGAAACTTAGGAGGACCTGTGGTTACATCCACAACCAGCTCGGGGCTGGCACTGCTCCTGGGGTAGCAGGACAACCCAAAGAGTGGACCCTGCCATGGCTTTGCCTGGAGACAGATGTCAGAACTCCTGTGGCACATGGAGTAGGGACACCTGGGTACTTTGGAAGGAGCTCAGCTCAAAGTGGCAGTGATGGGATGCTGGGAGTTAAATTTGGTGGTTTCAAGCTGGGTGATTCCTCTGGAGGGGCATCTGCATGATGTCCACCATGCCTGTGGTGCAAGATTGAAACCAAACTGTCTCTGGCAGCAGGAGAACCATCTTGTCAATGTTCTCAGCCATCTTCTCACATCTGTGACTGGGCGAGTCTGCGTGTGTACTTGTTCTTGGGTATTTCTTCATACCCCGGGTAGAAACCCCAGGACAATTCCCACACTGGGGGCTGAATGAGGAGTGTTGGCTCTCCCCCACCCACAGGCTTTCACTCCGAGGTTCTCAGACTGGACATGGATCTGTTCTCCAGTATAAACAGACTTTTGGACACAAGTACGTGCTGCAGTGTGGGTCAGGAAAGGGAGGACAGCTCTGATCTACACCCACTTCCCTCCCCTCAGCATATTCAGCAGGTTTCTTCTCTGTCCACTGCCTCTTCTCCCTGGGGCAGTGTGTCTTGTGGAAACCAGGGATGCTTTGTGGGAAGCTGGGGAGAAGGCCCTCCTTGGGGGACAACCACTGCCCCGTGTCCCTCACACC
>NW_008614654.1:0-2784 GCF_000691845.1 Merops nubicus | reverse complement strand
TCTCCAGGCTGAACAACCCCAGCGCTCAGCCTGTCCTCCTAGGAGCGGCGCTCCAGCCTCCGACCATTTTCGTGGCCTCCTCTGGACCCGCTCCAACAGGCCCACATCTTCCCTTCCCTGTGGCTGGTTCCCTTGCTCGCACAGCCTGGGCTGTGGGAATGCCCTTGCTGCCCAGGCATGATGCTCACCCCTGGGCCTCAGAGAATCACAGAAGGTTAGGTGTTGGAAGGGACCTCAAAAGATCATCTAGTCCAACCCCCCTGCCAGAGCAGGTTCACCTACACTACATCACCCAGGAACACATCCAGGTGGGCCTTGAAAGTCTCCAGAGATGGGGAATCGACCCCACCCCACCCCGGGCAACCTGATCCAGTGCTCTGTCACTCTCGTTGTAAAGAAGTTCTTCCTCATCTTCAGGTTGAACCTCCTCCTCAGCAGCTTGTGGCCATTGCCCCTAGTCCTGCCATCAGATGCCAGGGAGAAGAGCCTGACATCCACCTTTTAGATATTTATAAGCATTAATAAGATCCCCCCTCAGTCTCCTCCTCTCCAAGCTAAACATCCCCAGCTCCCCGAGCCTTTCCTCATATGACGGGTGTTCCAGGCCCCTGATCTTTTTAGCAGCCCTGCGCTGGACCCTCTCCAAAAGTTCTTTGTCCTTCCTGAACTGAGGAGCCCAGAACTGCACACAGTATTCCAGGTGGGGCCTCACCAGGGCAGAGTAGAGGGGGAGGATGACTTCCCTCGACCTGTTTGCCACGTTCCTCTTAATGGACCCTAGGATGCCACTGGCCTTCTTGGCTGCAAAAGCACACTGCTGGCTCATGGTCATCCCGCTATCAACTACAACTCCCAGGTCCTTTTCCCTGGAACTGCTCTCCAACAGATCAGCCCCCAGCCTGTACGGATGCATGGGGTTGTTCCTCCCCAAACGCAGGGCTTTACACTTGCCTTTGCCACGTTCCTCTTAATGGACCCTAGGATGCCACTGGCCTTCTTGGCTGCAAAAGCACACTGCTGGCTCATGGTCATCCCGCTATCAACTACAACTCCCAGGTCCTTTTCCCTGGAACTGCTCTCCAACAGATCAGCCCCCAGCCTGTACGGATGCATGGGGTTGTTCCTCCCCAAACGCAGGGCTTTACACTTGCCTTTGTTGAATTTCATGACATTCCTCCCTGCCCAGCTCTCCAGCCTGTCCAGGTCCCTCTGGATAGCTGCACAGCCTTCTGGCATGTCAGCCACTCCTCCCAGCTTGGTACCATCAGCAAACTTGCTGAGGGTACACTCCAGCCCTTCGTCCAGATCACTGATGAATATATTGAATAGTGCTGGGCCCAGTACTGACCCCTGGGGGACAACACTAGCCACAGGCCTCCAACTAGACTCTAGCCAACCCACCACGACCCTCTGAGCTCTGTTGCTGAACCAGTTCTCTACCCATCTCATGGTCAGCTCATCCAATCCATACTTCCGGAGCTTCACAATTAGCATATTGTGGGAGACCATCTCAAAAGCTTTGCTGAAGTCAAGGCCAGCCACATCCACTGCTCTCCATTCATCTCTCCAACTAGTCGCGCTATCACAGAGGTCTATCAGATTTTCCCTTTGTGAATCCACGCTGGCTCCTTCTGGTAACTTTCTTTTTTGCCATGTGCCTAGAGGTGGCCTCCAGCAGGAGTTGTTCCATCACCCTTCCAGGTATGGAGGTTAGGCTGACCGGTCTGCAACTTCCCGGGTCTTCTCTCTTGCCCGTTTTGAAGACTGGGGAGACACTGGCTTTTCTCCAGGCCTCGGGCACTTCTCCTGATCTCCATGAGTTTTCAAAAATGATGGAGAGTGGCACAGCAACAACAGCAGCCAGCTCCCGCAGCTCCCGCAGCTCCTGCAGCACCCTTGGGTGCATCCCATCGGGACCCATGGCTTTGTGGCTGTTTAATGGGCCCAGACATTCTCTGACCCAAGCCTCATCAACCAGTGTAAAGTCTACCTTCCTCCAGGCTTTTTCACTTCTCTCCAGGGACTGGCATCCCTGAGAGGCAGTCTTAGCAGTAAAGACTGAAGCAAAGCAAGCATTCAGTAACTCTGCCTTCTCAGCAGCATCTGTCACCAGGGCTCCCATTTCATTTAGCACAGGTCCCACATTTTCCTTGATCGTCCTTTTTCCACTGATATACTTGAAGAAGCCTTTCTTGTCCTGTTTAACCTCCTGTGCCAGATTTAGTTCAAAGAGGGCCTTGGTCTTCCTCGTTGCATCCCTACACACACCCTGACAACATTCCTATGATCCTCCCATGTAACCAAACTTTTTCCATATACTGCAAATTTCTTTCTTTCACGCAAGATTTCTAATCAGCTCGTTGGTCATCCGTGGGGGTCTCCTGCCTCCTCAACTCGATTTTTTACTTAAAGGAATGCACCTATCTTGACCTTGGGGGAAGTGGTCTTTGAATATGAACCAGCTCTCCTTGACTCCCCTACCCCCCAGAGTCCGAGCCCATGGGATTCTTCTGAGCAGCTCTTTGAATAGGGCAAAGTTAGCCCTTCTGAAGTCTAGGGCTGAGATCCTACTTACTACCCTGCTTCTTCCTTGTGAGATACTGAATTCTACCATGTCATGGTCACTGCAGCCAAGGTTACCCCCAACCTTTACATCCCTTACCAATCCATCCTTGTTTCTTAAAACCAGGTGCAGCAGCACACCTCTCCTTGCTGGCTGCTCTACCACCTGCGTCCCAAAGTTGTCATCAATACACAGCAGGAACCTTCTGGATTGTGTGTGCC
>NW_008614653.1:0-2708 GCF_000691845.1 Merops nubicus | reverse complement strand
CTTAATGAGGATGTGGAACAGGCCTGGCCCCAGCACTGATAAATGAACACACACAAGGAATAGAGTGTCCACTACCAGTCACTTCTTCAACTTTCTGAACACCAGTCTCAGTAAAGCACCTCCTAAAATTACAGAACAAACAAAGCTCCTGCTTCTGGAGCTACCAACATAAACCTGAACATTTTGAAAGCAAGGCCTTGAGACTTAATGAGGATGTGGAACAGGCCTGGCCCCAGCACTGATAAATGAACACACACAAGGAATAGAGTGTCCACTACCAGTCACTTCTTCAACTTTCTGAACACCAGTCTCAGTAAAGCACCTCCTAAAATTACAGAACAAACAAAGCTCCTGCTTCTGGAGCTACCAACCTGAAACATTTTGAAAGCAAAGCCTTGAGATTATTTATGCCCTTTTGGTGCCAGCCTCAGCTCTGTGGGAGATGCCAGCAATACTGTGGAGGAATGAAGCCAGGATCACTGGGAGCACATGTTTGTCTGCCCAGTCTCACCCCAGCTTGCAGCTGGCCAGGACAGTGCAGGAGCTGGAGGGATGAAGCAGCAGTGCTGTGGAGGAGATGATTTTTCTACTGCCACACAACCCCCTTCAGCCTGTGGCCCCTTCTGATAACACAGGGATCCCTCACTCAAGATGTGCTTGTGCCCAGGCAGCTCACAACACCTCCAAGTTCACCAGTGGCTCCCTGTGAAACAGCACTCAGAATAAGATGGGGTCCTGAGGACAAATTTCCTGGCTCCTGTGGGCTAAATCTGTCCCCCTGTGCTGTTAGCTGAAGCAGCCTGTCACAGGCAGAGGGAAGCAGGAGGTGTGCCCAGGGGGAAGGCCTTTCAGGACAACCTTTACATCTATACATTTCAGAACAAAAACTACACAGACTTTGAACAAAAGGGTAGAGAATTTTGAACACTGAGCATTTTGGGACACAATCTGGCAGGCTATGCCCAGACCAGCTTCATCACAACACTCAAAATACACTCATGTTCCAGGAGACAACCTTTTGTAGAAGGCAAGAGCTGCCCCTGCAGCACCTCTGCATGTCTGTACTAACTGCACTGCAGTAGCTTAAACCTGTTTAAGATTGATCTTTTTTAAGTTATAAAATTCACATCACTTACCCGAGAGCCAATAGAGCACAGGACACTTGGCAGTTTCTGCTTTTGGAGGCAAGTAGATTCCAAATTTCATTTTGCATTTTAGCTCTGCACTGTATGAATAAAATACTCCTTGTTACCACCACAACTTAATTAAGAAGGTCACTGACATGAAAAAAAAATGAAAGCTGGATCAAACAGAACTGCCCAATTAACACTGAAGCATAAAACTGCCAATAAAAGCAGAACCAGTGATTCTTTGGGTCAGAAATTAAAAAAAAACAATGTTCTTCTGTTCACCTTCATCAAACACAAATCTGTCTGCAGTGTCTGTCTGCTCACAGCATTTTTTAGGCTTGCACACAAGTGGAATTACCCAGCAGAGAGCAGGGAACTTTGTACACACAGTGCTGCAAACAGGACAAGCCAAAGGAACTGAACTTCACTTACAGAGGTGAAAATGCTGGCTGCTCATCTCAGGTCTGCAGCACTAAGTACACTACACACGTTAAACATTAACACAGAAACACAAGAACACAGCCAAAACACCAGCAGGCAGCATTCCTTCCTGAAATATGGATGGCAGTGAGGACACACTGCTCCATGACAAGCATCCAGGTTGCTTTTGTAGTGTTTACCTGTCGTGTTCAAACACCTTCTGGAAACCTTCAAAGCATTTGTTGCTGGAGACCTGTTTCAATGCCATGGCTTCAACTGAAAAAATAAAACCCACAAAGTGAGCTTGTTAAATTTGAGAATAACACATTCCTGGACTTGCAGCAAATTATGAGAACAGAAAAGTTGAAGACAGCTTCGAACAACTTTGTTTAATGTCACAGATTTTCAGAAGAATCTCCTTCACACACTTTCTGATCTTTCCTTAACCTTCTATTAAAAGAAACAGAGGGGAGGGGGAGCTGAACTCTTGTGACAAACTGAACTGATAAAACCTTCTTGCTTCCCTTCAGACTGACATTTCCAGACTCCACCTCACACCACATACAACTCTGCAGTAACAGCAGCTCCCTCTTTGTCTCCCCATGCTGCTACTGGACAAGAAATCTGACACACTGTGGTTAACCTGGAGCTGTGAGAAGTGGCCAGACTGCCACCTCCACCATGACCACGCAGGAGATAACCCTGTCCCACCCTTCCTTGGCTGCTGTGTGCCAGTATCCAGCCACTGATCACCACCACCCTGAGGCCTGTCATCATCTTTGGTAGAAATTAATTACCTTGTTCCAAACCTCTGGGGGACAGCAGAGACACAGGCCTCACCACGATGCAAAAGGCTTATTTCTGTAGAAAAAAAAAGCATGAAAAACAAGTAAAGAAAGAGTCATGAGAGTTTTAAAACAGCTGGGAGTGCACTCGAAGCAAACTCGCTAGGGAAGGTGGGGAAATGCTGTCCGTTCACAGGGACAACCAGGCAGCGGAGAGGGAAGGAGGCCTGGAGGGTGGGCACACACGAGGAAATCCCGAGGAGAAACCAGGTAACACCCGACCGGGTAACGAGTGTCAAAATGAGAATATTTCCTCCCTCCCTCGTCCCTGAGCATTCCCCTGCGCACCAGGCCACAAAACCCACAGGCCGCG
>NW_008614652.1:9799-10458 GCF_000691845.1 Merops nubicus | reverse complement strand
ATAATACTATATATTATATATGTATACATATGCACCCTATGCCCTCTCTCCCCTCGAAATGTGGAAATAGTCTCTCTCACCTGTCTGTGATATGTAAAAAAACCCACACTACTTAATTTTCAGATCACCTCTAACTCTCTGGATTAAGAAAACAATATCAAGTTTTGCAGAAACATTCAAGGGATGTGAGCCAGCTCACTGAATATAAGTGTAAAGTTTGTGAAGGACTACATCCAAGTTACTCATCTTAATCTTGTTTTATGAAAGGAAATAGGCATTTATAGGGTGTGAATCATCACTTTCTAAAATAGGTTGTAAGACTTGTGCCTTCAAATGACTGTGTTTCTTCTTGGACTGAAAACAGATTTTCAAGTGAGTGATTCAGCTGTTGTTGTCTGCACCTAGATGTATAAAATGAGGTGAAAAGTATATTGCCCAAAATTATTGTGATGAAATTATTAGTTTGAAAAATACTTTTATGAAGCTAAAGTTGCATTACCATCTCATACTTGTCATATATCTAAGATCTTTCTGTTAGGCTAAAACTGTAACATGATTTAAAATTACTATTTGATATAATAAAAATTAATTTATTAGGTTGGGTTAATTATTAAATAATCATTCTCTCTAAAGGCTGCTATGGTACAAAGACTTTTCCC
>NW_008614652.1:0-9768 GCF_000691845.1 Merops nubicus | reverse complement strand
CATTTGCCGAAAGACCAAATGTAGAACGTGCATTTATATATACACCATAGTACTCTTTCTGATACTAGATGAATTTGCATGCACATTTAGCAGGGCATCCCTATTTTTTGTTAGTTACTTTTAGAAGAAATATGTCTGAGGTTTTACCTCCTCCTTCTTTTCTCCATGTAGCAACTTTACCTAGATGAATGGGAGCAAACAGAATCTTCAAAAGCCCTTTTCTTCTGTAGCCTAGTGTCCACAGAGGTAAGACATCTCACCTAAAAGTCGATGACACCACTGCAGTTTTCTGTAGTTCAACAAATTGCTATAGCCCTTCTTTGTAATTAGTAGTGAAAAATAGGTGTTTCAAGACATTATTTGCATGACATATTACATTCTTATTAGATTATCACTACTGAGAACTACCTTCTGTCATTCATTGGAAAGAAACTTTGTGTGCCAGTCTCAGCATAAGGCAATTCTAAATTGCTCACCAAAAACAATCCAAGGAGCAAACCCTTGACCACAAATTAGAACTTGCTATTGCAGTTCTTAGCTTTGTTTTGGACTCTTCCAGCTAGCTCTGTCTTGCCAGAGAAATAGTTATCTGTACAGAACTGAATAGCAGCTAAGCAATGTCAATTGGTCTTGGAGGCCAGGCCATGATTTCTTACCTTGACATACCTATAAATGTTTACATTCCAGATGTCTACATTTAGGCAAACAAATTCCACCTAAGGTCTTTCCTTGTATTTATGGTATCTTGGACAACAGGGCAACATTGAAATTGCTTAGCTTCCCAGAGCAGAAAAAAAAAATCGGCCTGTAGGGAATTTTTATTTTGTGATACCCCTAACTCGTACAGCACAGTTGGCACTACTTACTTTCTAGATTGAGCCTATGTGAAAATATGACATCTATTAAGAAACAGACCTTTCTTCACCTCAGTAATTGCAAGCATGGGGGAAAACAGAAAGACTGCAAGACTGCAGTAAAGCAGAAGACATTTAGTGGTGTGGAGTGATTGCTGTATGTGCAGTGTGTGATCAGGAAATAATCTAAAAAAATGACTGTTAGCGTACATATAAATTCACCGTTGTCAAGTTTTGGCGGCTCCTGGCATGACATTTCCCCCCTCTTTAGCACACCAGTTTATGTATAGCTGCAATTGAACAATAACGTGTGTAGCATTTTCAAATAAACAGCTTGAGGATAAGCATAGCATCCAATGGAAATTTAAGCTTCGGTGGTGATGAAGTAATTTGAGAATCACTAGTTGCAGATAATAATCTTAAATATGTAGTACTATTTAATGTGCCACCCAACTCTTGAGATGTATGTTAATTTCTTTATCTAACATTTGTACAGTACTACTCCAGTGGTGAACAACTCTGTTTTGTGAGATGCTGTTTGATAATATATTAATGAATAACAATAAAATGATATTTTATGCCCTTTTCACTGATACTTAGGGCAAAGTCATAATGTTATGGAAATGTTGGTGGAAAACCACTGTTTTTCCACAGTTGTTTACTAATTTCCTTTGTGCTGTAAGACAAACTGCAAAAGATCTGATAATCTATCTGAGAATTATATTTTTTTCCTTCCATTAGAGTTCTTTAGAGTTTGACTTTATTAGCATACCTGTTTCATGATAAATCCATTATGGCTTTTTTAACTAGTCTGAAAAAGTGTCTATGCATATTTTCAATTTTATTGCAGAAATCTTAAAGTCTACAAAATGAGAGTGGTGAATACAAAAGCAGTGGTGAATTATCATTCCTTCAGCTTCTAGGCAAATCCTAGCTGCCTGCAAAGGAACCCAAAATAAATGCTATAGCTTTTGAAAACATTTAACGGATCTTTTGGAGGTCAATTGTAGGGTATGAAAAGGTGATGGCAGTACAAAGAAGTGATCTTTATTCATGATCTTTAAATACTCTTGATATTTCTAAAATAAGCCTCACAATTTCAGTGATCTGATAGGAGGGTTTTGTTTTGTTTTCTAGTGTTTGGAGGTTTAGGTGATATAAAGTCAGTAAGGGACTTGTTCTGACTCTGTACCTCTTCATTTCTGCTGATATTAGCAGTACTGAAGCTTCTGCCCTTTATAGAAAATAGAGCTGGGTTTTTAAGATCACAATACAACATGCACACAATTGTCGACCCTATGTTTTTCATGTTTACATTTTATAAAAAGAATATGCTGTATACTCTCCAAAAGACACAGAGAGGGCAAAGAAAATGCCATCCAAATAAATACATGCCAAAGTATATTTACAGCATCTTCTGAAGAGATACTCCAGTTATTTTTATCTCTGCTTTAGATTCATTCTGTGCTTATAGATACCTGGGAGTTGTTAAGGGAGAGTAGTGTCTAAGTGTTGTTTCAACTGTCACAGCTTTGATACCCATTCATCAGTCCATAGAATTTTGCCTGGTTTTAGTTTTACTTTTTCATCTATAGAAATCATTGTACAATGAGAATACATGTGTTTGTGCATATTTACTTATTTGTGTATATTTTAGTATGGGGATTATTTTTCCTGGGCATGCCAGAGGACACCTGCTTGCTGACGTGAAAATGTCTCTTGCACCTCTTTGCTGCCAGCATGGGGTTAGAGCATATTTCTATGGAAATGAGCTCCTTACTATTTATATCTGCTGGCTCTCAACTGATTCATTAATAGTATCACCTTATGTAGCTTGGCACAACTATACCTTCTTGTGTGAACAAAGTGCTATTGCATCAGTAAAAACAGTAAAAGTGCTGTTCATTACACTTTAACAAATGAGGAATTTAAAATCCATCAGATTGTCATGTGTGAGACAGTAACGTGATTTACATATAAAAATGTCCCTGTGGGTGTATTACCATAGGAAAGATCATTACATAGTAGAGCTGGTTTCCCCCTTTATCAAAATCTCTTTTAAAATATCTCTTAGAGAAACAAGCGAAGTAAAAACTGTCTTGATTATATATCTCATTTCATTTCTCATCTTTAAAACAGAGTTGAAGACCACAGTTAAAAAAAGAAAAAAACAAAAAAAACCCCAATAAACCAAACCCAAACAAAAACTAGCTTAAGAAATAGAAGAAAAAATCCTTGACAGACTGAAAACAGTTATGGAAAGAGGAGGGAAAAGGTGGAGCAAAGGGGAAGAGAGGAATATATTCTCAGTCTACTGACACATTTGATGAGTTTACACAAGCAGCGTAAGCCTCGAGAAATTTATTTCAAAAACAAAACAGGAATGATTGTTCCAAGATCAGCTGCTGTCACATGTACAATAAACAAGAACCAATTTATTCTACAAACTAGCTAACTGAACAAACACTTCCCCCCCCCCCCCTTTATATTTCCCCCCCCCCCCTTATATATTAACAGTACAAGAACAACATGCTTGCATGGTTAGGCAAAGGAGAACTACAGTACATAGAAATTAAGACTATGACTGAAGAAAGGTGTCAGTGTAGCTCTTACTCTTGCATCTAGAATTTTGTACCCTCATATTTCCAGAATAAGTATTTTGGCACAGTGGGTAAATGCTAACACTGACAGTGCTGAGATTAGATTTTCCACATGTAAAACATATCCACATATATGGGCATATGCATGCAGATGTAGCTCTTGGACCTCTGCAGAACTGATGCTAGAAAAGCACACAGGGAAGTGGCTGCACGTGCAGAGTCCTCTCAATACAAGCTGAGCAATTTAAACATTATGCTGTGAAGATCTAAATTTCCACACATGCTCTTATTTAGTATTTTGTGGAAAAAAACCCCAAAACAACACATTTTTGTAGTGATTTTTGATTCTTAGCATGGGCTACAACATGTTTTTCACAAAACAGACTGCATTGCCATTCCTATGGTTTTCATCTGCTGCCTCTAAAGAAGCAATGCACTGATACTTTGTAGCACAGCACAGCTCAAACAGTTTTCTAAACCACAGTTTGTGGACTGCCTATGATTTGCAAAAATCCCTTGCTTTGTCTACAGAGATTGTTGCTGATCATATAGTCCATCCCACTTATTTTTCTTCTCTCCTTATAAGTCATATTAAAAAATGAAAAAGATAATGAGATAATTTCCTACCTTATTTTCATGCAAATGATTGCTACTGTGTGTAATCACTAGTTAGTTGTTAGTGGTCAGTGTGAGCAGAGGGTGATCCATGAGACATATTTGACATTTAAACACATCCCATGAAGAAGTTTCTGGAAATCTTATCTTTTTAAAATTAAATTGGAGCTGACAAAATGTCTCTGTGCTGACTGCCATAAATTCCTAAAGCCTCTAGCTGCTGATTTAGAGATTTTTGCAAGATTGTATATTCTTGAGGCAAGTTTAATAAAAGCATTTTGGTTTTGTATAACCAATCTTTTTGTCTGTGTGTTTGCTCTGATCCAAAACCTATTAAAGTCAATTAGAGTGACTGTGTAAATGAAGTGATGTAATGATGATGTAAGAGTCATTGTGCTGTGACTTGCATTAAGCTCTAAGCCAACTTCTTGTAACTCAGCTATTTCTCTAAACCTCAGCAGATTTGGACTGACCGAGTGATCATTCAATTAATGAATATGTCATACTCTATCTGTTGATAAACCTCTGTGTGAAATAGTTTCCAATATTACAGAGGTTATTCCGCATCTTTGCCTCTAAAGTTCTTTTTGTTTGTGAACTGTTAGCTGTTGAGATCAAGCAGCAATGATGTTCTCTCACATGTTATCAAGAAAAATTATACTGAACATATAAAATTATTATTAATACTATTTTGAAGCTAAAAGAAATGAAGCAATCTTCATTATGTTACTTTGGTTTAGTAGATATAATCTCTGTCTAGTGCAGGCTTAGGAAAAAATGGTCTTTTTTGACCCTCATTGTGAAGAAAGGAATAGAGTTAATTTAAATTGATTGTACTTAAGCTTTTTTGTTTTAAAAGCTGACATTTCCTCTTAGAAGAAAATAAGATATATACATGGACTGAGAGAGAAGGAAACAGAAGAAGCTAAGAAGAAAGTGGATTCTGAAGATGTATGTCAATTAATTTGCTAAGAGATTGCAAGGGTGTGTGACAAGACCACTGCTACCATGCCAGGGTCCCTAGGCTTCGCAAAATGTTTGCCTTTTTTATATTTATTATTTCTGTTTTTGTCCATCTGTTGCAAATAAATATTTTCCTATAGGCTCAGCATTGAATTTAGCATGAAATCAAAGAGCAAAGAAGGTAGAAGAGTAAATGGCAAAATTGGAACATAGAATATTGCTAAAGCAATAGAAAAAAAGATAGTACTGGAAAGAATGCTTGATTTCCACTTCTTTTGAGAAAACATACTGAAAGAAGTTCTGCTATTATGGTTCCTCCGCTTAATTTATCTAAGCAGAGCATCTTTAATGATGAAGGAAGAAGGAAAAAAGGCAGACAATAGCATTGTTATCTTGGGGTGGTAATGTTGACTAAATATCCTTAAAAGATAATAGTAAAAAACAAGCTGCTAAATGCTTCTTTTTTCTTTTCTTTTCAGAAATGTTTTATTAAAATACCCAACTTATCTCTCAGAACTATCCATCTGTTCAATAATACAGTAGTGTAAATCTACATGCTTGTCCCATTGTAACGGCACTGTGGTTTGGTTGCTCTGGCAGTCCTGTAACCTTGCCTGTGTGCTTGAGCATGGAGTCAACGGCTCTAATTTTGCAAGTCCCCATCCTCTTTATTTGTTTGATCCATTTTTTTTTCTGTATTTTCTTTCAACAACAGTTTTACTGCAATCATGTAGTTTTCCAAAGTGGATGCTGTTGTCATGATCATGCTTTTATTTTTAAAACAAAAGGGTTTTTATTGATTTCTGTGAATGTAAAGTTAAGCACAAATTCCATATACTTAAAAACTGTAAATCATTACATTTTCAAATCTTTCTGTGATCTTCAGCCTCACTGTAGTTCACCTCATGCTGCTTGGCACTTCTACCCCAATGATCTTTAGACACAAAAACAAAGATCAAAAGTCTTGCAAGCAGCTGTTTGTTGTCTCATATACTTTAGACAGGGAAGAATTAAATATTTAGTCTGCGTTAGATGTCACCCTCTGTAGCTAATACTATTGCCAGAATATCTTCTCCCATCCTAATAGATTTAGGCTAGTTGTTCTGAGTTTCATTTTTAATGTTGAATTTCATCCCTTTAATAAAACTTATTTCTTTTTTTTGACTCTGGAACCAAACTTCAGTTAGGTCTGTAATTAAGAGACAGTTACAGCTAAGTGAGAAATCTTGCTCCTCAGGAAGAACTTGACTCCTCTTTGAGTATATATATCCACCATAAAGTATAAATATTAGTGAGGCTAAGATTCCCCATAATTTTCCAGTCAGGAGCTTTTCTCCCAATATTCCAAATGGTGCAGGAAAAATTTTCTCAAATTTATCAACCAGAGGTACTGTGCTAAGGAGCACATTACAGCACCGTAGAGTCCTATTACTTTTCAGTGGAAATTGTGAGCTTTTCTGATACTAGATGAATTTGTTAATTTGTTTGTTTGGGTTTTTTTTTTTGTATTTTTTTTTTTTTTAGTATAAATTGCAAACAAGAGCTTGTAAGATACCATTGAAAGTACTGTTAAAAAATATTAGAACAAGACGGTAAACTGAATATTACGTTCAGTAATGATCTTGAAATCAAACTGGGTAAGATAGAATGCCTACTAGCAGACTTTGTACCTTTCTAACGGATGGCCACCTTCTGATTGTCTAGTACTTCTGGTGTGCTGATACTAAGGGCTCACTCATTCACTCCTTCAGTAAGCATCCTGTCTGAGCATGAGGGACCAGGACCACACTACACTTTATAATATTACTTAAATTTGTCTTTATAATACTGCTCACTGCTTAATTTGTCTGTTATGATGAAAATAACATGAAGATAAAGACACGAGCAAAATATATCAGAGCTTGAAAATCTGAGTCAGGACATTTTTTGGCAATGTAGCAAATTAAGGCAAATTATTGTACAATGCCAAAGGCACTCTTTTCAGTAGCATGATGAAATTCTTTCCTCCCACTCTCCCATTAATTCACTCTTACCTCTGTTTTAACTGACTGAAAAAACCACTGACCCGCACCACCTCAGGAGAAATGCTTGCAGGTTTTCTGCAAAACTCTTCAAAACTTTTGATGTGTGCAGAGAATGTATGGCTGTAACTGCAACATCTTTGAAAGTGACTGTTGCCTTCACTCACATAGGATTCATTGTGGGGTGGGTGGTGGGGAGGAGAGTTATCTATACCCCCATCTTCTTCATTTATCTTCTTTTAGGGACACAGAGACTCCTGTAAGAGCAAAGAAGGGACAATCCGTACACCTAACAATTCTGATTGTTTTTTGTGTGGGATACTAATAGATAATCATAGGATCATAGAATAACAGGTTGGAAGGGACCTCAAGGATCATCTGGTCCAGCCTTTCGTGGCAAAAGCATGCTCCAAGCAAGATGGCCCAGCACCCTGTCCAGCTGAATATTAAAAGCAGTGGGGAATCCATTACCTCCCTGGAACGAATATTCCAATGGCTGATTGTTCTCATCGGGAAAGATACTCCTCTTATGTCCAACCAGGATCTTACCAGGATTAACTAGTACCTACTACCTCTCATCTTTTCCATGTGACTCTTTGTAAAAGTGGAATCTCCATCTTGTTTGGAACCACCCTTTAAATACTGGAACATGATTTGGTTGGTGAAAAGTGCAGCAGCAACGTCAATTCTGTGGCTTTCCTATGGAGAAGTCTGACATATCAACTCAGGTGGACCTGGCCAGGAGTATACTTCAGTGAAACGAATACCCAGACTCTTTCTCTGGTGTAAAGGTAAGTACTTGCAAAAGGTGTGTGCAGGTTGAGGATCTGTTGTATCAGGTGACTAAGTTGCAAGAAACAGTCATAAAGCTACACAGCATAGAGGAGCTGAGATGGAGATAAATAGGTGGTTTCAAAACCATGTTCCTGTAACAGACACCACTGAAAAAGAGACACCTTGGACCATGGTGACCCAAAAAAGCAGGACTCTGCTTCATCTTCCACTCTCTAACATCACACTGAAGCCACATAAGCTTTAAGACCTATGGATATCCACCATCAAGCTCTTCATGGAGAAACTGCACCAGCAACATTAGTGGATGCCATAAAAAGTAACAATGTGTGCTCCTAGTGTGTGGCTCTCTGTTAAAGGGCACTGAGGTGTCCACCTCACAGGGAGTACGAGGGTTATGCTGCCTTCCGGAAGCGAAGATCCGAGACATAGCCAAGAGGGTGACACAATCTGTCAAGAGCACCATCTAATATCCACTACTGTTACTCTTCCATGTAGGCATGAATGACATTGTGAGGCAGAACCTGAGCAGAGTCCAGCAAGACTATATAACCCCATGGGTGCAAGTGAAAAACATTGGTCCTGAAGGTGTCTTTTCCTCTGTTTTACCAGTTACAGGAAAGGGGATGGCCAGAAGTAGACGAATAATGAATACCAACTCCTGGCTACATGGCCAGCGCCGTCATGAGGGCGTTGGGTTTTATGGGTTGGGACAATGGGACATTCTTTGATGACTACAATCTATTAGGGAGCAAGAGGCAGGGCAATCTTTGGAAGCAGGCTGGCCAACTTGGTGAAGCAGCCTTTAAGCTGAAAATCTCAGGGGCAGGGTCCACCCTATCCAACTGGGGAATAAGCCAGGCCAATCAGAGCATCGAAAAATGTTCCCCAGCAGCCTTCCAAGATGGAAGCCAGAAGGCCAACCACTTCAAGGCTGGGTATGACTATGGTGCTGCCTCTTGCACCACTCCAAGGAAACCTTGCTTGATTAAGTCTCTGAAATGCCTACATACCAGTGCACACAACATGGGAAATCAAGAGGAAGAACTAGAGATATGAGTGTGGTCACAGGGCTATGAT
Organism: Merops nubicus; assembly: GCF_000691845.1. Lineage (NCBI taxonomy): Eukaryota > Metazoa > Chordata > Aves > Coraciiformes > Meropidae > Merops > Merops nubicus. The sequence continues at coordinate 843 of NW_008614652.1, read as the reverse complement.
CTCACTGCAATTATGGAGACATAATGAGATGGCTGGCATGACTGGAATGCTGTCATGGATGGTTATGCATCTTTTAGGAAAGACAGGCCAGCAAGATGAGGTGGTGGAGTTACTCTTTATGTACAGAGAGAAACTGCAATGTATTGAACTTGGCTTAAGGGAGGGATGAAGAGCATGTTGAAAGTTTATGGGTAAGAATTAAGAGGCAGGCTAATGTGGGTGACACTGTTGTGGATGTTTACTGTGGGCCACCTGATCAGGAAGAGGAAGTGAAGGAGACCTTCTACAGACAGTTAGAAGTAGCCTCATGATCCCATGCATTGGTGGTCATGGGGAATTTAAATTACCCTGATGTTTGTTGAAAAGGCAACACAGTGATGCACACAGTCCAGGAGGTTCCTGCAGTGGTGCTAACTTTTGACACAGATGGTGGAGGAGCCAATGAGGAGAGGTGTGCTGCTGGACCTTGTACTAATAAACAAAGAAGGGTTGGTTGGGGAATGTGAAAGTTTGGGTCATAATTTTTTGACCGGGCATGGAGCTCTGGTTCCTCCTGTTCGTTCCTCAGGCTGCGTGCATTGGTACACATATACTTGAGGTGGCTGGTCTTCTGGTTCTCATCTTGGGAGGCAGGTAAAGAACATTTGTTGATGTTCAGTTGGCTGAGATTATGTGAGCATTGCCCCTTTGGACATCAGCTCCTAGAAGTCCTTCAGTTTAGAGACCACCTCACAAAGCTGGCCAACCTGTTGCCAAAGATTCCCTTGACATCCATCATAAGATAGGTGAAAATATAATATTATCTTTCCCATTTGGCACGAACCAAGGGATGGAAATCCCCGA
>NW_008614651.1:9037-16744 GCF_000691845.1 Merops nubicus | reverse complement strand
AAGCCAGTTCTTTATCCATCTACTTGAAATAAGCTGACTGACTGAAATCAAGCTGCCTTCATAGTCAAATACTTGACTTATCAATGTAGGAGCACTCCAGGTGGGAATTCTGGACATCTTCAAGAGTCATGCTGGCAGCTTCCACTTTGCACAGAACAATTCATGTGCTGTAACGAGTCAATTGACATCCTGCATGGAAAATCTGGCCCCTTCTAGAGACTGCCCAGGCTGCTCTTGCTCCAGAGCTGACCAAATTGTACAGAGAATTATAAATACAATGTAGAAAGTGCTCCTGCAGGTGCAGAAATAGTAACATAGGACAGTAGTTTTCTACATAATTAAGACAGATGTTCTGTACATAAATCAAGACAATCAGAGCAACCAATCATGTATATGCTGTAGTAGTCATACTGGACCATGGACTAACTGTATGGTTAGAACTGAGATAAATAGAAGTTCAGGGAGTCTCATCTGATCCAGCCAAAGACAACATTGGCAATGGTCCTTGGAACAGAGACCTCCATAACCACTCAGACATGAATCAGATATCCTGCTTGGAGCACCTAACTGTTTGTAAAGTGCTACCCTACGTCAAGATCCTAAGAAACTAGATTACTTGTTTTGTTGTTTGTTTTCAAAAAAACAAAACAAAACAAAACAAAACAAAACAAAACAAACAAAAAACCACCCAGTGTTAATGAATCTCTGGGCAACAATTTCACAATGTACACTGGCTCTCATCTGCCAAGTAGCTGATCTGCCACTTCGTAACAGGAGGTTCCTGGTGCAACTCTTTGTAGCCATCATGTCGTATTACCTACCCCTAGTGCTACCAGCAATCAGTCTTACCTGCTAAGCATCCTTTTTTTGTTTTCCTAGACCAGTACTTCGTACGTTGAACAGACCAATATCTCTTACATGTCATTACAGAACAATACAAAACCAACTGGTTTTTTGAGACTTTCAAGACTGTTTCCTATCTTTGAAGAAACCATCCAGCTATGAGTGAGGGCCCATCTATTAATCAGCATATGTCAAAAGCCTAAATGGAATCTCAGTGACTGTCAATATGCCTTTCATTACATAAAAACAACCCTACATGTACTGAACGGCTTCTCCTACTCACAATCTTTTCAACATGGCATCCGTAGACAGCACAGCTCAGGTCAGCTGTTTACTTCATTACTCAGCAAAAGAAGATGGGTTGCAACTGAAAATGGAGAAGTTTTTTTATTTCCTTTTTGTGTGGAAGGCCAGAGGAGAAAAAGTAAAGGATGAGTTTTTATTCATCACTTGCAAACATTTTAATTTTAACAGGATAAAAGTGAACTTCACAGATCAGTTTTTCCCTTTATGGTTTGAAAACTCTGAAGGAATGGTTTAAAGAACGTCTTTCCAAAAGCATTTTTTTGCAGATGGACAACTTCATAGTTAACAGTAACACATCAGTTATCTGGAAGCCAAACATTCTCCCTCCTTTGAGAGGACAATGGAGAAGTGCACAGAAAGACAGAATGCCTTAAAAACAGACCAGGATTGCTGATGATTAATGCTGCCTTGATGGAGTCTGAGAGCAACATTGGGGAGGCAGAAGGTAACGTTCAGAGTGAGAGATGGGTTATGGTCATGTGAGAGACTGCTCACCTCTCAAACACTGGTACAAACACTGCCAGAAAATACTGCACCATTCTTTAAAGCACACACCCCCTCAGGGCTGTGAGAGCATGATGGATGATGAAGTAACTAATGAGCAGATATCCTGGAGTAGTAGGAATCACAGAACTTGTAATGAAGCTCACCAAGAAAAGGACTGAAAAGTCCTACTTAACCTAAATAATCAGAACATCCCGATTAATTACTCGTCATGGGTAACAGACACAGGTAGATTTCAACCACAAGTCTGTTTATTAGCTCATCTAATTAAGCCCTAGGGGTAATCCTAGAGAAAACTGCGGCTTTCAGCTATGACCTTCCACTCTCCCTAAAAATCTTAAGCAAGTATGCATCACTGCTAAGATGGCTGCAACCTGTACAGGTCACAGGTAACTCTGAAATGTTCTCATGAAGTGACTTGGCTTGATCTGCTAGTTGGCCTTTCACTGAAGTGTAGATCTTAGCCTGCAAACAGATCACTACGGTCGCTTCCAGTGTCTAGTGCAATGGCCACACATACACTGAATGCAATTTACCCACCAACAAGGTCAAAACAGGTATGAGCTGATATTACATATGCCCTTCACCCAAATCACTGCATACTCAGCCCACCAACTCAGAAATGGTAACCCATCACTTGGTTGAGGGCCATGTACACCATAAAGTGTAAAATCCAGTACCAATATGATTTTTAACTTCTAGTTGTGATTAAAAAGCTCTGATTTTTTTAATTAAGATTTATTAAGATTATTAAGATGCTTTATCCAAGCCCCACAGCCCAAGGGAGAATCGATATAAGAACTCACTGACTGGAATATCAAATGTTGTGGATGCTAATGTAGCTGTAAAGAAGGATCAAGTATTTTAAATCTGCTCAACTGAGCTGTTAGTGGCTTATACTGCATTCATTGCTAAAGGAAACTAGCAACCATTAGCAACGAGTAACTTAATCAAATAGTGACTATCACAAAGACAAATACTAGACTTAGCTACCATCTGCATGGAAATAACCATAGGTGATAGCATTTGTTCTTATTAGCATTCTCTTTGCTCAACCACAGGCCATTTTCCAGTGCAATTGGGTTTTTAAATGGCTTTAATTTTCAACGAAATTGCTTGTTATTTTGACATCACTCCAACCTTCAGTGCTTGTCTGGAGCTGCCCTCCAATGTCTGTATTTTACTGTGGTCAACTCAGAAGGCACTAAAAGCCTAATGATAAACACTGCTTTAAATGAGTTTCCACTTCAGATAAAATCTTCATGTCACCCAGATAAATTCCTGATTGCTGCAAGAGGCCCTGAGCCTTTCACACTCCGTTTTCCTCTGGGCAGTTCTACCATAAGATTCTCTGATGAATATATTGGCAACTCTGGACAAGCTGTAATGAAGTCACAGCCCAGAAAGGGGGATAGTCAATCCATAAATTATGAGATACAACAGAGGAGATGGGTAAGTAAACTGGATGTTTCCTGAATCTAATACCTAAAAAAAAATTCCTTAGTGCTCATGGGATATTTCCTGTTCATCCTACCTATTAGCAGTTGCAAAAGCCAGGCTGATCTGAGGGAACCTCAGCTGGGAAACACTGCTAGCCCCAAGGTGCCTTTACACATGCACATCACTGAGGCGCCATTCCATGTATCAAAAAAGACATCCTGCCCAGAAAACATGGTTAAGTACAACAGTACAATTCAAATGCAATATAGTAACATCTTTCAAAGAGACTATCCTACCACTCAGCATTTTCTTAAAGCAAAGCGAAGCATAAATGAGGGTCTGATGATGTACTGTACTACCTACACCCTGAATGAAGGATTCAAACCTACACATACCAAATGTTTCTGTGACCATTCAAAGGAAGTCTTGATGATAAGGCACATTGAAATTATATCATGCAGCCTTCTTCAGGGTTTGCTTTTCTTTCAAAGCTACCATGCCCCGGAGAGACCACTCTTTAAATGGAATTACTACTGACAGCTAAACAAAAGCAAACATTATTTGCTACCAGCACGTCAATTTTTCTCCAACTATTTCTTGCAATCTTTAAAATGTTGTGCATTTTTAGCCTGCTCAAACATCAGTCTTCCATAGTTCTCAAAAACAGTCTTTCTGAATACAAATTCCACTTGTCTCTATGGATAATACCACAGTAATGACTGTCTAATTTCTGACTTATTTTAAAAGAGATTTTTAACCAGATTTACTTCCCTCTGATAGGTCACATCGCTGATGCTTTGTGCCTCTGCCTTCCACCTGACTGGGCTTTTTCTCTCCTGTTATAGATCTGTGTGAAATGTACTGGCCACAAAATCCTTCAACATATATGAATATATGAAATCTGTAAGAATTCAGATCTGTAAACCTGAATGCATTTCATGTCATTAAACATCAACTAAACAGAAACAGAACCTTCTCCAAGAAGTATGTGGGATTTGTATCATACAGTGGTATCTACTGGAAGCTGGACAGAAAGACATGAAGCATGTTTTCCAGCCACAGGTCCTGGTTTCCTTGCTCAAGGTCAAATTTGGCTCTCCTTCTACTCAAGGCACAAATTCCTCACCACGCTGCATCTATGTTTGTGCATACCTGCAGCAGGCTGTGTGAGCTGAGGACCAAACACGCTAAGCTCACCTTCCCCTGCTCTCCCAATATACTCCACTTGCCTTTTACACAACAAGAGGGTGAACTCAAAGCATTTTTCCTTAATAGATTCCAAATGTTTTCCAGAACAATATGTGGCAAAAAAGCACTAAAGAACTGACTAAAGTGTTTCAAGAAATTAGCTTTTTTTTTCCAAAAGCAATCATCTTCTTTATACTTTCTGCCATGAGGGCTCTCTCTTTAATATGGACAAGGGGAAGAAGGTGAAATCTAAACTTCATTCTTTCATGACTTCTCTGCTGTCTTGTATACCCTATCCCTGCTGAATCTTAGCGGTGTATCATCTCTCCTCCACAAGTTGTTTTTTGGTGGGTTTTTTTTGTTTGGTTGGGTTTTTTTTAATCACCTCATTCCCATACAAGATCTCCTCCCTGAAACATCTATCTATGTCAGCAGGACTCCCTAGCTTTTAGGAGGTGAATGGACACATTGGTACAGCTTGAGCTGCTGCTCTGATCTTGAGACAAACAGGAGTTGGGTGCTCAATAGTCACAGCTAGCCTGTCAGTTCTAGCAAGGTATTGACAAATTCACTGTGCCATCAGGGCTGTGATATACCCAAAAGTTTCTAGCAGGAAGTCCTCACAAGACAACCAGCTATTCCCATACCTCTCTGGGTCTTGTGTTCACAGTATGCAAGAGCTCTTAGGAACTTCTGCTTACCTTTTCCCCTCAGTGTTGATGAATAGTTCACTGGGCATTTAAACAACTCATTTGGTGGAAAAATGACTCCACTGCAATTAACCACTTTCTATATTGCTTGCTATGTTTCTAGTTCTCTTATCTTCATGTTTCAGGACACCTCTTTCCAACTTTTGTTGCTAGTTCCTTCTCATGATCCCTAGGAGATTCCCCTGCATCTGAGCATAATCAATTTCACCTGGTTTCAGTGATTCCTTATTTGTTTTCCCTATTGCTTCGCCTATTCCACTATTTTAGAAGTGTTTCTCATTTTCCTTTACTAGCTTTTGCTGTCTAGACATTCTCTTGTATGTTTAGGTGAGAAAAAACAAACAAAGGCCTAATCAGCCAATCCACCTCCACAGCGCAATGCAGGAAAATGCTCCCAAGACTCAATTATCTCCAGAAGGGTCTGTTAAGTCTTCACTGTTGATTTAACTTAGAAATTATTAGATTCTTGTAAAGACCTGAGAGCACTCCCAATTGCTGCAGTGTGTCTGCTCTCTTCCCATTAGACTAGCCCCTGCCATTTAGGCTAACATGCAAGTATAGCAATATTCCACCTCCACAGCACATAACAAAGCGTTGTCAATGAAGAGTGATAAAAAAGCACCACAAGTCAAATAACTAAGCTGGCAGAAACACTAATATAGACAACGTTATACCAAGAGCAAAATCATTTTACCAGCATTATTTATCTCTCCACAGGGACTGTCTCAAGCTTCACTAGAAGAGAACTCTAGCCATTAAACCCTCACATCCTTCAGCTCTATAGTCAGCCTCTTCCATAAGTAGATAAGTCTTACTTATTCTGTGCCTCCCCTGAGGAAGAGCTTTCTAAATTCACACATGACAATTCTACAAATAATCTTCTTTCTTCTGGAAGGGTTGTTTTAGTTGTTAATAATTACCCTGCCAGCTGTGAAAAGGAAATTTCCTGTTTCCACCAACAACATCTAAACTTTAAAATAATTAATTCAGCTTACATATTTTAAAATTCTATTATAGTCCAAGAGCTGTATTTCATGTATCAGTGAGGCAAGTTGAACCCCATGGCAACTGCATAACCAAAAAAAGTATTCACTAATGTATTTTAGAAACACCCTTTATTCCAGTCTCAACAGAGTTTAGAAGGTGTGACAGCGTGCTGATCTGAGAAGTCAATCACCATCCTTATTCCCCACTGTTTGAATTGGCTAGGTATTATTTCAGTTCTGTGATTCTGTATTTGATTTGTGTGTTGGAACAAAAACAGCACAGAATTTTGTATTTTTAAAAAAAGTAAATTTAAGGGACAGGAGTAGAGATAATTTCAGTAGCTCTGAGCACATTGTTCTCGACCTGAAAAACTCTGATTGTTCATGCATGAATAGCTACAAATTTAGTTTGAGAAACACGGTGCTGGGTATCATGTATTAAAGATTAGAATCTGACCTTATATGACCTCTCTCACCACCAGCTATATGCCAAGAATTTAATTTTTCTCTTAAAATAGAAGGGAACAACAATAATTTTCTCTTTCAAATGAGAAACAAATCAGGGATAAAGGGAAATTCTTTTTCATTCTGTAGAGATTAGTGACATCTAAAAAAACCCCATTCTCTAAGGAGAATGATTACCTCACAGATACAATGGCAGAGAAGAATATTAAAAGTTTTCCCCAGAGTCACACATATTTGTCAATCTTGATTCATCTTCATATCTAACTTAATTGCCACAAATGGTGCTTATAACCACTCCTTTTGTTACCAAGAACATAGTCCAAGGAGGAACAGATGGCAACACAACAGACTTCACTGTCTTTTTTAATTTTCAGAATGCTACGCTACATGTCTGAATTTTTAGATTAATAGTCCTGGAGGCTAAAGACTCTTGGTTAATACAGATTTCAGATACTGTGAGCCTTCCATCTTAGTTTGCTCCACTGTTTTGATTCACCTTTGACCTAAGCCATGCATCTATTCAAACCTTCACACTGCTGATCAAAATTCCCACAGAGCAACTGCCATATGGATTATAATGATTCCCTTCCACAAGGATGTGGATCACTACATCATTCCACAGAGGATCAGTATGGGCCTTGTCCAAGCCTAGCAAAAATACTGCATTCAGTTAGAAATCGACATGCCATAGTGCTGCTGCTCCTCCTCTTTCAAAACAAAATGATGTGTTACCTTTTCAAGACTGTCACTGTTCCTCCAGAATCCCAATCAGTGTGTTAATAACACTGGATTAACAGTGTTGATTCCTCCCACCTCCACCCCCTGCCCCCTGGCTTTTTTTTTTTTATCTTTTAAAGGACTGGGAAGGAAAAATATATTTCAGCATGTGCCTAGCAATCATGATATTACAAAGGTTCACGTCTACTTGATTCTACTATCTATTATTAGCAACAACAACTTTTTTTTTTTTTTTATGATAACGTCTAAGCAACAGTCAAGAGCAAGGCTGCGCCATGCCATATACTGTGCAAACACCATGTGGCAGACAACACCCTGCCCTACAGAGCCCTGCAGACAAACTCCAGCAGAGCAGAAAGAAAGTACTAGCCAGGAAAATCTTAGTCTATCAGCGTTAATTAAGTTTTATATGTGCAACTGCTTTTCTTTACAGACTTGCATATTTGACTCCCACCACATCAATAACTCTCCTTTTCTTCTAGCAGTAAAATGTTATGGTATATGCACCAAAAAAATCCATTTCCTCT
>NW_008614651.1:0-9006 GCF_000691845.1 Merops nubicus | reverse complement strand
TGCTGAACACAACCCAGGTGCTGACAATACACAGGTTGTGTTCCAAACATCTTTGGACAGGACCCTTTGATAATTTCCAGGTTCAACTACCAAAGGCTCAACTGACAGTTTTAGAGGACCTACATTAGCTGCAAGATCCCATAAGGCACAACACTGACCCTCCTCTTCTTGGCATGCCAGAACCTTGGTCAAATCTTGGCTATTCTGGATGATTCATAATAATTAAATAAAACCACAGAAGCAGAACAACAGGTGACCAGTGTTCCAAAATTAAGGGCCTGGTTTACTTGATACTATACTCTTCTACCTAATTTTCCTAAGTTACATTCAGATACCCACGCTTCTTCCAAACAGCAATAATGAGAAGCACTCTCCATTCCCTTTTGGAGGAGGACTTTTTGTTGTTTTAAGTGCAGTGCAAACTTACGGCATCGCTTTGAGGCTGTGAGACCACAACAGGCTGTCCCGAGTCACACGTCTCCCGTATATTAACATGCAGTGGAATGTCTCCTGTATCAAAAATACCAAGATACACATACGTGAAGGCCTAATATAGATATTAAATGTTTCCAGTAAAAGAGCCCTAAAGCAACTTGAAATCAAGTTCCAGTTTGGTATACTCTTTGAATTACTTAATCTCAAAAAATCAGCATTTAAAATGAAAATTGGCTGCAGTACTTCAGTACATCCATTGTCATTAATTATATACATATTCTGGATATTTCACTCTTGGGAGTAGGAATGACTATGCTTTTCAGTCATTTATTAGAGAGGGAGGGCAGCTTGGCTTTTTTCCCCCCAATACAAGGAAAAACACAGGCTGAAATACAAATTATTTTGCATATTTAAAAAAAACCTTGCTTGAGCGTTTGGCAAATGCTCATCATGCAACTTACTGTTCAGCCTATGCCCTCATTGTATATTCTTTACAGTGCCATTTAAAGACTTTAATCACTGTTCAAAGACTTCTTTGAATACTTCATTTCCCAATAACAGCATTTGTTATTGTCCTTATTAAGCCTTGCACCCAATTAAAAAGGTAGACAACTGTTCAGTTCATTCTTCTTTCCAATATAAATCTTCTTTATATTCTGCTTTTATACCAAGCAGGGGAACTGTCAGAGAGGAAATGAATGCTCTAAAGAACAATCAATTAGCAACCCTATTTCATTCTGAAACGTACTTTCCCAAATACAGTTTTTCAGCACTAAAGAAAACCTGAAGTTCCCAGGTTTAGTTCATTGCTACAGAAATAATTATGAACTGAAGACCAACTTTGCTTTAATGAAAGATACTGCTACATTTCACATCACGGACTCATGTCGTCAGAACAGCCTACCTTAGTTCAAACTCGACTGGGCCCTGCAACTGTATCAGTCTAATTCATGCACTTGAGCCACCTAAACCATGGCCAGTGCAAGTTACTAAAATCCAATATAGTCAGAATAAAAACATTTTTAAAAAAGTATGAAAATTGACACAGCATAAGAGAAAAAAAAAACAAAAACAGAACTGAAAGCAAGCAGGAATACAAACAAAAAACCAAAACACAAACGCTGCAGCTCTGTGATTAGTGAGCTGAATCTTTGCAGAAGTTCAGTTTCTTACGTATTATGATTATAGTCCATTTCCTTCAAATGTAACTGTTTCTTACCTGTTTCAGTCATTAATAAATTTCTTTAAGCATAAGTGTCTGCTCATTTATTCACTAAAAAAATGTATTTTTTTGACAATTTTTTAACCTTAAACATTCTTAATAGAATAGTAACTTCATAAATCTCCCAGAAGTTAGCTTCTACAACTATTTTATGTGGAGACTAATCTTTTTTTAACCCAGGGATATTTTGTTAATAAAAGAAATACTTCTTCACTATCAGCTTAATAACAATCTCAGAGAATTACAAGAAGAACTTCCCTACTAGAAAATGACAGCCACTCTCTTTTTCTTCCTCTTGCTTAGATGGATGTGTTGGTACTACAGAAGCGTAACAGGACTTGTATGAGCAGAAATGCAAGTCAGAAGAGAAGGCAACAAAAAAAAAAAAAAACCAACTTTATAAATTAAGCAGAAGCATCTGCACAGCTGTTTGGGTGATAAGGGTTTGAGGAAGATTAAATTTTTGCACTTTTCTTCAGTACAGAATGTGATGGGAGTAACAACTTTGCCTTTGTACGTTTTTCTGATATTAATAATTATTGACTGTTGAGAAAGGGTATGTACTGACAATCATTTGAATTTATTGCAGGAAATAAAAAAAACCCAAACACATTGGGATAAAACTTCCATTTGGCATAGATTAAAGTAAAATCTGTAAGCAGTAATTCTTATTATACCATGTGGTATTATTATATAATGGCCACCCCTGGAAGGAGGAACATACTAATCAGATCAAGTACTATATTTAAACTATATTTAATATCGTTCTATATTTAAACCTTGGGGCGTTATTCTTTGTCAGGTCTTCCACTGACAGTTTGAAGGTAAACTTAACTGTTTTTATTCATATATCCCATCCATGCCCTGCTTAACCTGTAAATCTCTCATATCATTCCTCGTCAGATACAATCACAATCAGTTCTGCCCCCAGGCAATAACAAAGCCCATCCATGGGACCAAAGGCAGCGCACATCACTCGTGCCCCCGTATCTAAATGTGTCTCTGATTCAGCTGCTGGCAGAGGATTTGCATCCATCCACATAACCCAGGGCTGCAGAAGTCCCTGGGGCTCTGATCACAACTCATCATATATTCAGGAAACTAAAAGATAGCCCAAAAGTACGTCTCTAATTATGTGTTGCCTCACTACCTTAAGTTTATGTCAGGCCTTGATGTTTCTCTGTTGATCTTTCTAAGTGAGCTTCCTGGTTCTTTTTAATGAATTAGCTATGGAAAATCACTGAGATAATTATAGTAATACATGGAAACACATCATTAGCACATGCAATTATCCCATTTACCAACCTAATTATGCTGTGTTATATTCAGTAATTTTTTTTTTTTTTTTTTTACTAACAGCACATGTTGAAATATGCCTTTTTAAAATAGCAACGTATATTTTAAAGATCAATGTATATTTTAGCTTATAAGCATGCCAGACTGTTTAATCACAGCTAATTTGTTTTCAATAAAGATAAATTTTCTTTTGAAACAATATTTTGCAATTCAGCATTATTCTTTTAATCTCAACACTTAAATACATTCATTACGGTCTGTTTGCTCCAAACAAGAGTCACAGTATCTTCATACGGGCATAAAAATAACTGTTTTAAGGGACTGCATTTCAAATGACTGTATTTATTTCAATATGTAACAACTTCTTCCATTTTTATGAAATAAATGAGAAACTTCTACTGATATTAACGGACAGAGTTTAGGTCTATTTTACAAGATCAAAGAGAATTCTTTGTTATTTGTAAAAAAATGTTGTACGAACAGTAACAATGAACTTCAGGCAATACAGCACAGGGGTATCAAAACAACTCATGTTCTGAATTGTTTATAAATTGAAAGAGATTTTAGATGCAGTTCAAGAATTTTCATATCCAACCCACATCCCATTTTCAAAATGATCCTGGAAAGGTACAGAGCATACAAAAATTGTGAGACATTCAACTACCCCAGTTATTAGTTCTATTATATCTGAACAGTGTCTGAATATAGTTATCTAGGATTATGGAGTTCCATACTTTGGTTAATGCTTCCCTCATGCACGCCGTTAAATTTTTCTTCAAAAATAAAACCATTTCTATATTCTTACCTAAAATATCCAGTCCAAGAGTTTTTGCTAGATCTCTTACACCGTCAGCTCCAAAAATGTGTGTCTCATGTTTACATTTGGGACACTGGAAAACACTCATATTTTGAACCAGTCCCAAAACCTGTTTAAGTAAAAGAAATAAAGACAATAAAGAAGAGATTATCAAGAAAGAATCGACAGAATACTTATTTATAATGGGATTCAGCAGTAATATCAGACTCATTAACATCATTATTAGCTCTCACTAGTTGTCTCAATTACATTATTATTTGCACGTTATTTCAAGTTCTTCACATTATACCTCTCAAAGATGAGCAAATTTATTTGTAACAAAAAGTACCTCTTGTACAGGCCTATCTTTCCAAGAACTCCCCCTGCCACTATTAATTTTCAAACTGTGAATAACGGAAGAATTTTCATGTTGTGTTTTATAGCTCTGTAATTTGCAGTTTCAGAAAACAAAAAATAAAAATATATCATTACAAGAAATTACATAATCAGACATGGTTTTAAGATATTTTTGTAAGTTATCCTGCAGGGAAATGTTTTCAAAAAGAACCAGGTTTGCTATTCTTCTGAAGAGCAGAAACATATTTTGAAGACCAAACAAAAGAAATAATTATGTGAAACTAAGTGGCAAAAAACACAGCACAAAAATCTAACACACATATTAGGCACCTTTCTGTTGATGCCATGTGTTCAACAGCATCCTTGCAAAATATGTCAAATCAAAATCTGCCAAGTCATGCACACAAATATCTTCTTTCACAGTGTAGAATAATGTTAATGATAGCATGGATCTTGTTTTATTCACCTAGTAAACAAAACGGTTCATTGAAGCAAATCTGAATTTCTCCGAAGTGATATAAACAGCATTCAACACTACAGAGTAAAAAGCTTCTACCCTTGTGCTAGGGCTCTAGAAGGTAGGGAGGTCCTTGAGAGCCAGTTATTCAAGCATCACTTCTCCAAGCTCAACACCAGTGCATCCTTACAACTAGGAAATCAAAGGAGACAGGAGACCTGCATGGATGAGCAAAGAGCTTCTGAAAAGCCTCAAATGGAAGGAAGAAGTCTACAGATTGTGGAAAAAGGGATTGGCCACCCAGTTCTATATTCCTCCCAGTGGTCTCCCACTTGGGGAGGAATATAGAAATGTTGTCAGAGTATGCAGGGATGCAAGGAGGAAGGCTAAGGCCCTCTTGGAATTTAATATGGCAAGGGATGTCAATGACAACAAGAAGGGCTTCATCAGCCCAAAAGGAAGACGAGGGAAAATGTGGATCCACTGCTGAATGAGTTGGGTGCCCTGGTGATGGAGGATACGGTGAAAACAGAGTTACTGGACGCCTGCCTTGCCTCAGTTTTCACTGCTAAAGCCAGCCCTCAGGAACACCGGACCCTGAAGAGAGAAAGTCTGCAGAAAGGAATACTTCCCCTTGGTTGAGGAGGATCGGGTTAGAGATCAGTTAGGCAAGCTGGACCTCACAAATCCATGGGCCCCGATGGGATGCACCTACAAGTGCTGCCGAAGCTGGCACACATTATTGCTAGGCCACTCTCCATCCTCTTCATACGTTTATGGAGAAGAAATGCTGGAGGACTGGAGGAGAGCCCATGTCACTGCAGTCTTCAAAAAACGCAATAAGAAGGACCCAGAAAACTACAGACTAGTCAGGAAATCATGCTTGGCCAACAGAAAAGCTTTCTATAATGGCACGTCTGGCTGGGCAGATGACAGGGAGAGCAGTGGGTGTTGTCTATCTTGACTTCAGCAAGGCTTTTGACACTGTCTCCCATAACATCCTCATAGGGAAGCTTAGGAAGAGTGGTTTAGATGAGCAGAAAGTAAGGTGGATTAAGAACTGGCTGAGCAACAGAGCTTAGAGGGTTGTGATGACTGGTGCAGCATCTGTCAGAGGCCTGTAGCTAGTGATGTTCTCCAGAGGTCAGTACTGGATCCAGACTTGCTCAAGTTCTTCATCAGTTACCTGGATGAAGGGACAGACTGTACCCTCAGCAAGTTTGCCGATGATACAACACTGGAGGGAGTGGCTTACACACCAGAAGACTGTGCTGCCATTCAGTGAGACCTAGACAGGCTGGAGGACTGTGCAGAGGGGAGCCTAATGAAGTTCAACAAGGGCACGTGTAGGGTCCTGCACCTAGGAAGGAACAAACCCAGCCGCCAATACTGGTTAGGGGCTGACCTGCTGGAAAGCAGGTCTGCTGAGAAGGACCTGGAAGTCCTGGTGGACAAGAAGTTAACTGTGAGCCAGCAGCGTGCTCTTATAACCAAGAAGGCAAATAGTATCCTGGGGTGCATGAAGAAGAATTTGCCAACAGGTTCAAGGAGGTTCTCTTCCCCATCTGCCTTAGGCCACATCTGCAGCATTGTATCTAGTTCTGGGCTCCCCAGCTCAAGAGAGACAGGGAACTACTGAAGAGAGTCCAACAAAGAGCTACAAAGATGATTACACGACTGGAGCATCTATCTTATAAAGAACCTGGGTCTGTTTAGCCTGGAGAAGACAAGACTGAGAAGGGATCTTATCAAGCCTTATAAATATCTAAAGAGGGGGGGGTGTCAAGATGATGAGGCCAGTCTCTTTCCACTGGTGCTCAACAACAGGACAATGGACACAGACTGGAACACAGGAAGTTTTACACAAACACAAGGACAAACCTCTTTGCTGTGGGGGTGACAGAGCACTGGAGCAGGCTGCCCAGAGAGGCTGTGGAGTCTCCTTCTCTGGGGACTTTCAGAACCCACCTGGATGTGAACCTGTGCAAGCTGGTTTATGTGAAACTGCTTTCGCATGGGTCTTGGACTAGATGTCCAGAGGTCCCTTCCAACCCTTACCATTCTGTGATCTGTTAATCAACAGAAGACCTGCTTTAAGAAGTTTCACATTACAATGCTTCACTTCAAGATTTGAATCTAATCTAAAAATGGCACACACTACAGGCAAGTTTTAAAAATATTAATACATATTTTCAAGTACAAAAAGCTGTTGTTTACTTTGTAGTCTTTTGTACTTTGAAATTTCCCTGAGCATTCTAGGTTTGTGATTGAACAAGCTGGCCTATTTATTAAAGGAGCAACATATTCACTGTGCAAACAAAGCATATCTGAAAGGATAAACAAGTGTTCAGTGCAAGCAACAAATATTAAGTTATTTACAGTGAATGTACAACTTTTTACAGCAAAACTGAAAATAAAAAATTGATATTTACAATATATTAATCAAATTTTCCTTAGATATAAGACAAAAATGATCAAAATATTATCACTTTTTTTTTCTAAACCATCATAATAATATCTTTCACACTATTTTCTAAGTCTTCCTTTACTTACGTAAAACTTTCAGAGAGCTTTAACTAGGATAACAGAAAGCCATTTTCTGCAGCACAGGAAAAAGAGAGAACTTGACATTTATACTTTAAATTAATTAATTCATCTTCAGATATCTTGGGGTTTGAACTTTCTGTTCTCCTCAAAGTAGTCATACAACATTTATGATTCAGCAAATTCACAAGCAAAGAAAAAGTTATGTAGTCTGCTATTGTTTTATTGTTTTTATTGGTTTTTTTTATTTTTAACTTAAGGATATTAAAGCCGATTTGTTGCTTCTTTGATAACCTAGTGAGTGTCCTCCTGCCACAGCTAACGCCAATGCTGAGATAAAGCTGGATCCCCAGTGCTTTATCCGTTTTAGAGCTCTTATTCACTGTTCTTTTTTGTTTTCAACAAATCTTACTAAAAGCAAATGAAATTTCAGTGTTTCACAATTTTATTTTTTTTTCAGTTTTTTCTGTCAGCAAATGAGTAGTGCACATTTATTAATATATAAATTATTATTCTGGAATATGAAGATTTTTTTAATATTAAGTTGCCAATTATAATCACCTAGTTTAATATAGAATCTGTCTAAATCAACAACTTTAGTACTGAAGTGTATTTTTAACATGCATATTTCTGCAGATGTATTTACAGAAGGAAGGGAGTTCACTATGATCTTCAAAGCTTTCAAATATACAAAGTAATAGGTCTTGCTAATGAAGTCAGCAATAACTCACATTTCTTTGCTCAAATAATACATCTGGAATAGCTTCAAAGCAGCTGTTAATGCCTACACCAACCACCCCGTAAGGACGTGAATCCTGTTGCAGCGCTCAGTGAGCTCCTCTCCATGCATGCTTGCTTCTCAGCAAACGTGGCTCAGTAACCACAGGAAAATTACTGTGACGAGCTGCACCACGACGCAGGATCTAACCCATGGTAGTGGAGGAAAGGATTATGTACAGAACTGAATTTCATTTAGTCCAATTGTTCTTTTTAACCATGAAAAAAAGGCACCTACCAAGAAATACCTGGAATTGAAAAAACTCTTCATTATGCACTGTCTGTACACATGCTGTTTCTGAGTGTCTTCTTATTTCTTATCTCAAATTAACCCTTTCGTTACACAACAAATCATGCCAAAACCCAAATATACTACAAGTTAAAGACAATTTGGTGAGTATAATGGAAGCAAGGCTTCTGTCTCTATCTTATTTTCCTTTCTCATTTTGCTCTGTGGAGGAAGGAAAGGAAAGAGGGAGTGTGATAGAGCTGCTTGGTGGGCATCACTGGCTCAGCCAGGCTTAAACCACCACATTCTTGATTTTCTTCACAAATGACAAATGCTACCATACTTTAATTTTAGTCCAAACATGTTTCAGGAATAGCTAATAATAAGGAATTTATCAGTTTACTTCTTTTATTAAGCTATTCTGTAAATTAAAAGAAAAAAGGGAAGACACTTCAATGTTTCTGTTGCATTTTTTAAATTAATAAACCATTAGCTACGAAATTTCCTTTCTTGATAGAAAGTAAACCTCATGCAGGGAAGTAAGAAAACACTATTTTTAAAGTATAGTAAATGGCTTTTTTCTTTACTGTTTAAGAAAGCATTTCAGTTTGTATTTTCTCAACCGCGCATTTCCAATGAAAAATTAATCTCTTCATGAACACGCTCTTGAGTATAACATTCAGTTAATTAGCAACTTGTAGTGCACGCAGAAAACACTGAGTCAAAGATGTCATCCTGTTTAATATTTTCTCCCAATCCATATGAATGTTGTGGATATTTGAAAATTTTGCATTTCCCAAACAAGCAAGCAACAACATAAGCTATATATTGCTAAATATATATATATATCTATATAAAAGCTTATATAAATATATATTATATATAATATATAA
>NW_008614650.1:0-14219 GCF_000691845.1 Merops nubicus | reverse complement strand
AATACAAGTGGTCTTGTTAGCAAAGCAACGATATTTGTTTGATGTTTGAATTGCCATTTCATGAAAGATGAGCATGAGTTTATTGAGTGTATGTTAAATGGCATAGTGTTGCATACTTCTGATGTTTGTAGAACTTACCTACAAGTTCTCTCAGTATGGATTTTGAATTTAGAGTGCACAGGTCCTAATCATTATGGCCACTTAGCATTATGTGAAATCTGAACATGTTTTCCCCCATGCAGGTTACACGTGCACAGTGACTCCTCCCGTCTGGAGTGCTTAGCTCAGCAAAGAATAACATATCCAATATCCTTCCACAAAGGTGTTTTTGATACCTCAAAATAATCAGATAAGAATTTTGCATATTCCAAGGGATTTCTGGAAAAGATTCAAGCTATGCCATGGTTAGGATAGCATTAAGAGAAGTGCATTAGGAACAAGCTTAAGTCCAAAGTGCAGAGTAGGCTGCTGTAAAAGCCCTGAGAACGTCTCTCCTGAGGGCAGGTTGTGGGAAATGCTGAGCTCAGAGGCAGAGCAACCAAGGATCATCCTCACCCTGCTGCTGTCCATGTGAAGTGCTGGGGTCTAAACCCCCAGCCCTGAATGAGGGTTGACATGTGGCTGATGTCCATGACCAGGCAAGAAAGACCTTCCTGACTGGTTTTCAGCCAGGATCTGGCCATTCTTGGGTGGGAACCAATTAAGAGATCACTACCAGGTGCCCCAACCTTCAGCATTAACATCAGGTGTCCTGCCTCCAAGTTAACAGCATAAAAGCTGGCTCTCCTTGCAATGGTCTTGGGTGGAAGCTTATCTATGTGGTGAGCTTTCTGTGTAGGATTTCCAGTTACTGGAAGGTCCCTGCAACTACCTCCTGTAGGCAAAGCCCCCAGTGGTGGTGGGACATCACCACAGCTGGGAGCAGAGGAAGGAACAATAGCATTGTTCTTAGGCCACACAACTGGAGCTGGACTAATTTCCTGGGTCCTCTGTATCCAGCATTTTAAGTGAATTTATGAACCTTTTTATTCCACCAGTGGTTGGCCACTTTGGAACCTTGGTGTATGATTTAAGACCAGAGAGAGGAATGTGGCTGGTATGCTGTTTATGGGTGATAATATTGTTCTTATTGGCACAAGTGGTTAGCAAAAGACCATGTGGTAAAGTTTTCTGACAGTATTGTGTTGCAAGGATGTTGCTGTTGGGGCTGAACCCCGCCTGTGAGAGCTGCTTCTGTCTGGGGCTCTCCACACCCGAGCTGTAGCCCCACCACTTTGCAGTCCTGCCCTGCCTGGCCATGGGCATGCTGAGCCCAGTGTTGACCACAACCCAATTTGCAGTTGCCAGGGAGGTGCCTGATGAATACTCTAGGTATTCTTACTTAGTTCTTTCTTACCTGGTGACTTTCAAGTGGTAGGTTTCACACCCTTTTTTGATTGTTACAATTATATTCAAAAATTGAAACTGTAATAGTGGGAATATTACAAGATGTGGTTGTTTTATGTAACCTTTCAGGAGATACATGTGTATACCCTACCTTGTAGTTCTGAAGAAATAATCTGAATTTGTCAGTGTAGATCTGTTACTAGATCTTTTAGTAAGTCCAAGTATCAGTAGCTAGAATAAGATAATGTAGAGAAAAACATTATATCCATCAGTAGCCAAGAAGTATATATTATTGTATTTGGATTAGGGTACAATGATACAGTCATATCCAATTATATGCATTAAGATTTTGAGGGGTTTTTGATTTAGCACTATGACTGCATTTCTCTCTGTCCTTTAACCAGTTTTAATTTAGAGAGTCTCATTTGCAGATGCTCAAGATTTTCTTGTACTTTCACTGGTAAGATAAATTAGAAATTAAACATAGTTGCTTCCCTAAAAGAAACTGTCCTGCTAAGGAAATGGTAGTAATTTTTACTCTTGATTTTAAATGTCTGTCATCTTTGAAGTTTGTGTTTGTTTGTTTGTTTTTTTATGACCACTGGATACACACAACCATCCTTACACACTGTTTCACCATAGTACAGAACTTGCTGTGATTTATGCTTCTTGCATATTAGCATCTGTGACTGGAAACTTCTTGTGAGAAAGCTTAATGTTGTTGATTTAATAAAAATGTTCTGGATTGATTGACAGGATTTTTCTTTTTGTTACTTTTCTTTCCAGGGAGTATGATAAGGTCACTATTCTGCTTATTTTAATGCTTTACTCTTTCATTTGCAACTGTCCTTATAAAAGGATCTGTCAATAGGTGATTTATGGGGGGAAAAAAAGGTGTAAAAAATATGAAGAATAGATAACTGTATAAAATAAAACTTTAAAACAAATTAGCAGTATTTTTTGAGTTATTTTATTCCATTTTAAGAATGATGTGTTAGTCTTCTGCATTCTTCTTAAACTAATTATGTTTTGTAGATCGATTCTACTATTTTACCACAGAATGTTAGGGCTTGGAAGGAACCTCCCGAGATCAAGTCCAACCCTCCTGCCAGAGCAGCACCATCTAGTCTAGGGCAGGTCACATACGAACACATCCAGATGGGTATGAAAAGTCTCCAAGGAAGGAGACCTCACAACCTCCCTAGGGAGCTGGTTCCAGTGTCCTGTAACCCATACAGTAAAGAAGTTCTTCCTCATGTTGAGGCGGAACTTCCTGTGCTCCAGCTTGTGACCATTACCCCATGTCCTGTCACAGGGTACAAGTGAAAAGAGGTTGTCCTTTTCTTCCTGACACCCAGCCCGCATATATTTATACACATTAATTAGATCCCCCCTAAGTCTTCTCTTCTCCAGACTAAAAACCCCCAGGTCTCTCAGCCTCTCCTCATATGGCAAGCATTCCAGTCACCCGTCTACTGCAATATTTTACTCTCCCATTAATATAAAACATTTCTCAAGTTTTTGCTGTTTGACTCATTCTGAAAATCAGAACATGTTCTTTAAAGGCATTAGATAACACTTATTTTTCTGCAATATAACATTAGTTTCAAATTTTAGTTGGAAAGGTTTAAATGTTTCTTTTTCTGTTAAAAATATTTTTCTTGCATTAACTAGAAAGGTAAGAGATTATTGTACTTTCTACTTTGAATTCTATCTAGCTACTCCAGTAGTGCAAAATTATTTTTCTTAAATACCTCAACTCATTCGTGTCTGGAATTTAAAAAAAAAGATTGTAAAGTTTCTAAAAGTGCACTTTTACAAGATCTAAGTTTATATCCAAACTTTGATTTGCTCTATCCCTTCAATCATCAGAGTAAAGAGCCGCATGAAATGTTTCTCATTAAATTGTTTCCCACTTCATTTTCTATGTGATAATATAAATTGGGCATTCTCTGGTATAAATGTGAAGTCAACTATAGATGTATTTTAACCACAGCAGGCAATTACACAAATATCTTTTCGTGATAGTTTGGCTACATAATTTGCTGTCAATTTATTTCTTATTTCTAGCACTACAATGTCTCTCTTCTTGTACTAATATTGCATATTTTACTACCTGAAACAGATGTGTAGAAAAACTTGAAAGGACAGAAATATCTTTTTAACTGCAGTTCAGGTGTTCATTTTACAAATATAGGGCTGAAAAAAAAAAAAAACATTTTAGCAGCTTACTCATGTGGTGCAGCTAGATCATCCTAAAGACTTCTCAGAATTCATCTGAAAACTCTTCAATCCTTTCACCTCATGGAATATTCATTGTCTATAAATACAAGGTTTTCCTGTGAACTATGCATACTGTTTTACATTGCCTCACTTGCACAGAAACTGTTTTAATTGCACAAACTGAATTTTAATTAAGGGGAGTGAGAATAACTTTAGAGGTACTTAGAACATATTCAGAAGTCAAAACAGTCTATTTTCAGCTATGTGATTTAAAGAATTATAAATGTATGCTCCTGATGTTGTATTTTAGTATGTCAATATTACAAAAAAAGATACTGTCAAGAAAAGACAGAGATGGGAAGGTAGAGTACTTTTTAGATGTGATTAAAAATATAATTACAACCACTTCTTATTCATATTTCCACTTTTAAAAATGATTTATCCACCATTCTTTCTGAAGCGCATGTAAGTTACTCCTGGCTGTACACGTCCCTCTAGTGGTATCTTGTATGTCATCAACAACCATAAAAGCTTAGTTCTGTTTCTCATTATCAACATACTACTTAAAATCTGACAATTGAACAAGTAGAATAGCATTGAGTTTTAAATGCATTTGATAGTCCTTGTAACAGTTCAATTTGGGTTCATGCTATTCATACTACATATCCTTAAGATTCATTTCTCTTCACGCCAAATTAGCATTTTTGATATCACCGACCTTTCAGTTTTAAACAGTATTTCAAGTAAGATGTGTTAGCACGGTTGTTAGTTCTGAAATATTAAGAAGATAAGGACTCCATGTTCTCACCCTTTTCTGGCTTCTGACTATAAAATAATTTAAAATGCTTCCTTCTTCAAATTAGAAGTGACAGAATTTAAAAAGCAGTGTCAGTGACACTACTTTATTTCATCTTTCTCGTCGCCAGAAGAACACCATTCAGCTGAATACATCTTAGAGCAAAAAGTACTGACTTATGCCTACTGGTCAATGGATACAGCATCAAGCAAACATTTGAGAATTAGCAGCAATCCACCTTGGAAATTTAGGCTCATATTATTAAAAGCACTTGTACCAAATTAGCCATGTTCAGCAGTTCAAATAGATTTGCTGTCTTCTAAAACCTCTTTTTCTTAGTGGCAGCTGTATTTATAAATTGAAATGTCTAGTTGATATTTGTTTAATCACCATTGATTGCATTTTATCTCCAGTGATTATATATCTTTCAGATTCTGGAATTGATAAAGATTACAGATCAAAAGATTATGATCCATACTGTACAATGCTATATAAAATTGTAAGATTATTTAAGGCACAAATTCAGTTGCTAGGTTCCCAGATATACCACCTACCCAGTAGTATTGTAGTTTTCATGACTACAACAAATATATTTAGTTATGTGTATTTACAGAAATATTCTGTTCTTCACAAAAATCATGATAGTATGCAGGTAAACTCCTTGGAAGTTTTTTTGGAGGGCATTATAATTTATGCTCATTTTTACATTCTCTAATAATTATTAAAAAAGCTGACAGAACATTTGAGGTGATTAAAATGAATAGATTTCAGGAAGTTATGTGGAACCTTTTCTGGTTTATATTATGTAATTATTATACTTAAAATAATCTTTTAAAGATCAAAAGCATAGTCTTACTGAAAAACTGTCAGTTTCCACCAATTTCAGTGGACAGGATGGTCCCAATAGGAGCCTGTGTTGTGGATTGGGGAAAAAAAATGTATTGAATAAAATACTGACAACACTTGTTCCTCAAAGCCTTTCAAATTGTTTAGCTTAGTCCCTCTAAGCCTGCACAGGATCTCTAAACAACCAATGCACATCAGTGGTTTGTTATATAACTTACATTGCACCATAGTAAATTAAACTGTGTATCAAACCCTGATGAACAGAAGCAACCGTGTGTCTGGAGAGTAGGTGTTAAAATCTTGTTCCACATTGTATAGAAAATGCTGCAAGGAAGAGTAAGAGGCAGCCAGACGAAGTTGTGGTAGCAAAACAGCTAGCTAACTGAGGCAGAATTTCTTAAGAAATAATGAAACAGACAAAGATAAAGCAACAGATGCCTCTTTAGAGATAATCACTGCAAGCAAAGAAGTTTCAAAGCTCAAAGTAAGGCCTCCAAGGAACTACTGGCACCAACCTAAGTTACACACACCTTGGATTTTCAATTTTTACTATTATTACTTTTCACAGAAAACATTTAAACTGTTTCCCATAGAGTTTTGACAAGATATGCATTTTCTTGAATGATTTCTCCTTAGACCTATGACTTTTTAAAAATACCCATTTTGGTAATTCTGGGTTTTCTCCCCTCTGTAGTGATATGGGACAAATCTCACTTTGTTTGTTAGATGTAACAACAGTGTAATTTTTTTTTGTTATTTCTGCTCTAGTTTGGCCCAACCTGGCCCACCTCCTTGAAGACACCTGAACAATAATATATTACAAAGGAAAGTGACGTATCTTTTTTTTTTTTTTTATCCAAGGTTTATGTAACAGGAAGTTTGCAAAGACTCCTTTTATATCTGTCCTATTAATTTGACAGCAATGGAATAAAGAAAAACTTCAATCTGACACACCACATTGTACCACAGACTAGTTGCTATATATGGGTCAAATCAGAAAATGTTTAGCCATTTTTCTCATTTACTGAAGTTTTAGATAAAACCATAGTGGCTTGGGCCCTGCAAAACTTATGAAGGTCTTTTGTTCCTTATTTCCCATCAGTAATGTGTCCCATGTTTCCTTAATCTTGTGCCTGATCAAGCAATCAGGAAATATGTTTAAAACCTTTATGCTTGTGGAAGAAAAGTGGGTTGCAGTTAGAATGGAGGCTTACAGGAAGACAAATCAGGAAGAGGGTCATTCACAGTCAGGACAACAGGATGAGGTTGTTTTTAAACTGACCTTTGATCATTACCTGTTTTATCCATTACTGACAAGTCCACCTCCATGATCAGTTCAACTACCCGAGATTAATGTTGATTTCAGTGACTTCATTATCATAGCAAAAGGCTGTAGCAAAGGTCAGGAAAGAATTGAGTTTGTCTTCCTAAAGGCAACATTCTATTTTGCACAAGTGATGTTTTTAATACCTTGCTGCCTCACTTGATTTTACAGCACTGAACACTATTAATCCTGTGCATGGAATGAAGCAGGGATCAGGCACTACACCACATTTTAGAGTCCAAAATTAAAAACCTGCAATACATATTTACAAGACAGAAGTCTCAGATCTTTACTTTTGAGTCCTTGTTGTTTCAATTGAAATTAATTTTTAAAACACAAATGGTATTTCCAAGGTTTTATAAATAAGGCTTGTTGACACATAACTTTTTTAACAATTCTCTTAATTCTTCATCATAAACAGCATTTGGGCCCTCACCCTGCTACCCTAACTAATTTCCTAAGATGCTTAGGCCATGTCACAACCCAGTGCCTAATAACATAAATAATAATGAAAATAATAAACATAATTTATAAAAGTGGTAAGAATGTAGAAAGCTACAAAATTCACATATGAAAATCAAGGAAGCAGCTAGACTTTGAGGATGTTCCTATAGCAGCTAGTACCAGTGTGCACTTTGTTATAAATTTTATCACATCTTTAAAAATTAATCTCTAAAAGTTCATTTGCCAAATGCATAGTTATAATGCGCAGACTACTTGATGGGGTCACAAAACAGCAAATTTCTTACCAAAACCAAAAGCAAACATTTGAACTGCAGTGTTAGGTCACATATTTGGAAAACTTAGAACGTGCTAAAATATGTATGTGCATGCATACATTTATACACATACATATGTAAATATTTAATGATAGGTCTGAAGGCACAATCCCATGTCTCACTACAGTTATGTGCAAAATACCCTTGGATATCCAAATGCATTTCTAAAATGCCTAATAAAAGAATTGTCATTGCTGCTGGAAAACAACTGGACATCCAAGCAAAAGTGTAATTTTAGGGCTTCTGACACTCATAAATGTTAGCATCAGACATTAGATGTTAGACATTTTGTGGATATTTTAAGTAAATAAACTCGATAGTGTGTTGCTAGTTTGCAAAGTTCTACTAATATGCTGTGACTGTGCTCAAAGATCATAGAATCATAGAATCATAGAATGTCTGGGCTGGAAGGGACCTCCAAAGGTCCAACCCCCCTGCCATAAGCAGGGACAACTCCAACTAGATCAAGCAACTCAGAGCTTCATCCAGCCTGATTGTTACTGTCCCCAGGGATGAGGCCTCCACCACCTGTCTGGGCAACCTATTCCAGTGGTCTATCACCCTCTTATTGAAGAACTTTTTCCTAAAGTGTAACCTAAATCTACTCTTTTCTAGTTTAAAGCCATTACCCCTCGTCCTGTCACTCCAAACCCTTGTGAATTGTCCCTCACCTGCATTCTTGTAGGCCCCTCTCAGGTATTGGAAGATGTCATGTTTTAATGACAAAGTAAAGGTTGCATGAGAGATCTAAATTTACTGAAAACATTCTGAGTGGCTACTTCCTATACATCAGTATGAGTGTGTGCCAAGGACAGTTGTTTTCAGACTTAGAATAGTTTGAAGTTAACACTTTTTCAAAACAGTTACAGATTTTAGTTAATTAGTTACAAATAATAATTAGTTACAAATTTTGTGTAGAATTTACTTAATTCTACATGAAATATTTTAACTGTAGCTCCAGATTAATTTGGTGGTGGTATGAAGGACCATTGCAGATAACTGAAAACATTTTGACTCATCAATTCTGGGAGTAGTTCAGATTATATTAGCTATGTTGACATAATTACCACCCGTGTCTCACATATGATATAGTAACTACATCCAACTACTAACTTTCCATGAGAACAATTGCTTCTCTCAGAGGAGATTAGCTCAACTTTATGTGCAGAAATGTATACATCACACCGCAGTAGTTACTAAGATAATGCAAGCATGTATAGGAGTTACTGTTCAAACTGAACATTAATCTGTGGTAATGATAAACACGTCTGCTTCAGTGCCTGAAGCAATTTCAGCATTAAACTGCAGTTGGATAAGGGCACATAGACATGTCTTCATAATAAAGACTGGTTGTTTGCCTTTATTATTATTTGTACTGAGCCAGCCCTGGTGTTTTCTCATTTTCATCTACAAGGCAACAGTACCAAAACGGGAAAACAATCAGGAAGATTCAAGTCTTTAAGTAGATACAGTATTAGTTCAAGTAAAATAGTATATAGCCACAGGGTTTGATTTCAGAAGCAATACATATTAAAGCATGTGAAAATTTTTCCATTTTTCTAAAGTACTGTAAAACTCAGCTAGAGTATTTAGATACAGACAGCTCCATAGCTAACACCATTCAAAAGCAAACCTCCAGTTTTATCACAACCTGCAATATGAATTAATCTTTTTTGACCTCTCTTCTGGTTTCACAATTTTTATTAACATGGAGTGAAATTTAAGTCCTTGAATCTTTGCAAAAAGGTCCAAATTTAAATATAACTGTCTTTTAAAGCTGTAAATATGGCTTTTGGATTTTTAGCAGTAATATTTCAATGGCAATTTGAAACAGAGGTCATTAAACCTGGGCATATAACCTTGTTAATGTGACCCAGAAAGTTTTTTAGCATTACCATTGTATTTTCAGTTATGGTTGTATTTGCTATCACTTCTAATTGCTAAAGAAATATCTCACTATTATCAGTAATTGGTTCTAAATATTCTTAAGAAAGAACCTAAGAAGCTTTGTGTGCTGTTAAGAGTGCAATGTAAGTCTTGTAACTTGCAGGAGATAAACAGTTCAGACACAGCCTTGAACTATGCCCTCACTTTTTCTCTCTCGGCTATGTCAAGGGGACTGTTTGGGTAGTAGGAACAGAATATGGCTTGCTCTCTAGTAACTACAATTTCCCCCCTTTTTTTCCAAAGCATTTTGTTCATGAAAACAAAAAAAAAATCATTTTTAGACACTACTCAATTTGCAATTAACTCAGATGGAATTATTTAATTGATTAAGATGGGTAAAGCCCTCATATAAAAGCTTACCTGTCTTGGCCTCTCAAGTTTGATTAGTGTGTAATTCTGCTCCCTCTTGCATCTTAATTTATATGCTCTACTAAACCACAGTCATACCTACATCTCTGACAATACCTCTGTCAACACTGTGAGGAAAATTTTGGCTCCTCTGTTGCCAGCGAGGCCACAGTATTTATTTTTATGGTCTAGATGTTCTATTCATCTCCTTCAGGATCTGCACTTTAACTCACTCTGCTGCCTTTGTCTGGAATTCTTTTGCTCTGCTGCAGCAAGATTCCACTCACTAAATTTAATTATTGAAATATTCACCGCCAAAAAATTTGTTAAATCTTGAAATATTTCGAAGGCAATTCTACTACTATTAGAGCTTCCTGCAAAACACAAACTTCCCATACTGTATCTTTTGCCTTGCCTATTAATCCAAATAATTTGATTTCAAGAAACTACAAACAAAAAAAACATGGTCACTGATTTGCCTGTATCATCCCTTTACAATTTGTGTATTTTGTTTACTTTATAAATTAATGTGGAAACGCAAAAGGTAAAACTGGAGATGAAGAGAGCTGTCGTATAAGCTCTTCTGTAACTGTAATGGATAAACTTTGAAAGATGTGTAACATTTATCTTGTGCACCCTATGATCTTATAATTGTGAATCAGTAATTTCAGTGTAAAAAAAATTTGAGGTCATTCAAACCTTGTGCATGTAACAAGATGGGAATGAAACTACTACGTTGCACATTTTGTTAGTAATTTCCCTAAAACATTATTCGGTATAATTGGTTCATTGTCACTTTATTAAATTGCACCTTCTTACATGGTGCAGAGCATTAGAATTAGCGTGCTCAGAATAGGTCCATACTATACACACACCATCTGAAAAGAAAATGTAATTTAATAACCTACATAATTAACAGGCAAGACTTGGCAAACGACTTTCCTGCATTCTGCATGTGTAGTAATCATTGCCTATAACAAAATATTCTGCAGCAAAGTATATTCATGACTAAAGCATTGATACTAGTTCTGTAATTCAAATAATATATTTAATGTCAGAATTCAAATACCTGTTCAGCCTAGTTTTAGTATCCTACCTTTGTAGCAGATTTCTTTGAATATATTGGTTTCTTTTTGACTGTCATTCCTTCATTATCTTTTTCTGTATCAATAATAGGGAAGGTAATAAGCCTGAGACCTTATTAACTTTCTAATTTTTTCCCTTGATGTGTGTGGGCGTGTGGGTTTTTGAACACAGAACACCATCAAAATCTGCAAATACTTAAAAAAACTTAATGTAAATTGCTGCACATGCCATAAGCATATTTGGGGACTATGATAGGAAAAAGGAAAAGTATCAGTAGTGATCTAGTGTTAGCCTGTCATTACATATGCTAAAAATGAAAGATATTAGTTAACTAAAAGGCCCACTCATTCAAACCAAAATAAATGCGTATAAGTTTATGGAAACAAGAATATAATGTATAACAAAACAGAATTTGCTTTCAATTTTACTGGAAAGTGTCATTTATAACCCTGAATAAGACAGATATTATTAAAAGGTTTATTTCTGATTGGACTGCCAAATCAGCAGTGTATTCAATTCACAAAAAAAGTTATTGGCTCAGACTTTAAGGGTTCAGTATTAGCTTAGATAATTAATAATTTTTCTTCTATTAGATAATTTTTTTTTCTTAGCATACATGTTATTGTTAAGGTCCATGTGTGCGAGTGTTATTCTTCTAAGGAATCCTAATGCAGGTGGCTTGCTTCAAATACAACAGTAGTTTTAACATCAGTGAATCCTATTGAATGCTGTATGGAAAATATGTTTTAAGTGTATTAAAAACATGTTCTTCGTCAGTGTCTTAATTAAAATGTTTACTTTGATCACACAAACCCACAGATTGTTGTGAATGATGGTTCAAAGGACTAACACACAACAGATTTTAAATAAAAATGGAATGGCTTTTCTTTTTTTTCATAAAGTCCCATCTTTATTATAATTAACACAATTGTGGTACATTAATGATAAACTATGTATAGCTAACTACCCAAAGAAGAAAGGACAGCCTACTGGATGTAATTCTATGTTTACGCTATATTTCTGTTCTTGTTTGTTTTTAATTGAAAGATGATACCTTTATTTAATAACAGTAAAAATAGAATAGGTATTTTTCTGTTTCCAGAACAGAGCTAATTCTGGTTTAAGAATTAAAATATATGGATTTCCTTGTTTCTACAAAAACACCCTCTCTAAAAATCTGAGGATGAAGGTACTCAAACTGTGGCTCCTCTTCTTTGTCTTACCTGCTGCAATTATCCTTTACAAAATTTATTGCTGTACTGTTTGCAGTACTAAGTGGATTTAAGTTTTGGAAAAAAAAAAAAAAAGGGTATACAAATGGGACCCTACCTTTTCATATTTAATATTTTTGCTGTCCTCTGTTACATTTAGCATGTTTGAATACATCTGAATGGTTAAAGCATGGCAGTTAAGATTTAATTTACAATTCATAATACACAAAGTTATATAACAATTTAACCTGGGTGTAGACGAATGAGTGGTGTTTTTTCAGAGTTGTTCCCCCAGAAATTCTGTCTCAAGTTGGTGAAGGGATACTTTAGAGACAATGCCATCCCTTTTAGCTGTTTTTTTACCTAACAGTTTCCTCTAGCTTGTGGAGTTCAAGGCTATCAGGAGGCAAAGCTGTGCTTTGCATGTGAGAGGAAGCATAAAAATATTTTGTCTGTGCTCCTGTCACATCTTTCACTGCCTCCTTTTTGTATTCAGCTGTAGTCTGACATGACACGTAAAAGCAAAATAAGTGGTAAGCCAGACCTTCCAAGCTCCTTGAAGAAGTCCAGGGTGGCTTCATTAATGGCAAGTAAGGATGCATAATGGACAGTGTGCCCACCTGATGTGTGTGCCGGTGTACAGAGATGCACAAGGGCACGTAAGTATATGGAGACTGCATACAAACAAACAAAAAACCCCAACAGGCACACATTACTAGGGCTGAGAAAAGCCTATTAAAAAAAGCCCAAATCTGGATCATGCAACAACAGATGTAACAGAAGGAATCTCAATTTAATTTTCCTGTGTGAATTGCCCTTTTGCATTAACACATGGAAGGTCCTTTTCAGAGGCTGCAGACAAGCAGTGATACTGATTGTGTGTGGGGCCCAAACTACGCATCTCAATTTGGGGGGGATACATATCTTTAGATATGATGTCCTGCACTATTTTTTTCTGGCAGTCTGCTTGAGAAGTATCTTACAGTTGAACCAGGAACTGGAGCAGGAGGAAAATCTGAATTCTTACCCGTTACCCCAAAAAGCTAACCTTGTAATATCAGTGCTACTTTCCCTTTGACCTTGTTCATTCTCAACTGTTAATTCTAATTGTGACACACAGAATCATAGAATAGTTTGTGTTGGAAGGGGCCTTCAAAGGTCATCTAGTCCCATTCCTGAATTCTAAACACTAAACTTTCTCCTTTTACTTCCCCCACAGAACTAAGGCAAAATACTAATGACTGTGTCACTAGATATATTCCTGAAGCTTCTCCTGTCACCTTTTTGAATAAAGGTTCACTGCCTTATAGGATGTTGTCAATACAGCTTAATATGGGAAATATTGCATTATTGAAGACCAGCTGTTACCTGAAAAAAAACCCTCTAAAACCCCTTAAGTATCTTTCCTGTGTTGGCTTTGCTTATTGAACAACTCCTTTGAAAATAATCCTTAAATTAATAATTTTAATAATATGCTTTATTCTTGCATTGCGAAGCAATTTTTTCCATATATAGCTTCTCTAAACAGGTATTGAAGCTTCTCAGGAAGAACTTTGGGATTTTCTGTGGTGCAGGATCTTGTCGCTGCATTACCCATTGACTTCCATGGGATTTGTGGAAACTCGGAAGCCATGGAAATCAGACAGCTTTATTTCTTCTCCGTGTGGATTTAGACACCTGATTTTAGGAACGTGTGTTCAGAAACATGGACGTGACTATGTTCCCGTGTGTTCGTGGTGTTTTTTTGGTTGGTTGGTTTGCTTTTTTTTTTTTTTTTTTTTTAACCTGTCTTTGTACAAATCCAGAAAGTGGATTTCTTTGGATGGATTAAAAACACCCAGAAAGAGGCCCCGTGCTGGGGGGTACTGTAAGCGCTTCAGCAGCGGGCGCAGCCGGGGGGGAGCGCTGCCCGGCAGCCGCGGGGAGCTGGGGAGAGCTTCCCGCTCTCACCAGGACACACAGGACACAGCCTCACGCTCCTGCGCCAGCCGGCTTCTCCGTCCCCAACGCTCCACACACTGAGAAATAAACAAACTAACCAACCCCAAACACAAACCAACGGAGTAAATGTTGCAGGGATGTCCAAACGCGGCCGGCTGATGCTTGCCGCTCTCGGGTACCCCCTCGGCGTAACTTTAGCGGTTCCCTTAGTGATGCGCGGGAGGGTCCCTCCCGGCTCCCCCTTCTTCCCAAGGAGCGCCCACGCCGCTACCTGCTGGTGGAGGGCCGGGAGCGCTGCCCCTCACTCCGCGCGCTGCTAAACGGCGGCAGCG
>NW_008614649.1:16522-16795 GCF_000691845.1 Merops nubicus | reverse complement strand
GCCCCCCTCCGCCCTCTGCCCCCGGGAGCTCGCTGGTTCCTGGGACGCGGCGCCCGCCAGGGTGCGAGCCTGAAGGGTCCTGCTCGTCCCAGGGAAACGGTCCAGCAGCAGCAGCAGCAGCCTGCCCCCCTCCGCCCTCTGCCCCCGGGAGCTCGCTGGTTCCTGGGACGCGGCGCCCGCCAGGGTGCGAGCCTGAAGGGTCCTGCTCGTCCCAGGGAAACGGTCCAGCAGCAGCAGCAGCAGCCTCGGGGCACCGGGCCGGGCCGGGGAGGG
>NW_008614649.1:15583-16383 GCF_000691845.1 Merops nubicus | reverse complement strand
GTTCAGGGTGCACAGCGGCTTCTGAGGGACACCGGTGAGCCTGGCCGCGGGGGAGAGGAGTGGGCCAGCACTCTGGCCACAAGAACCTCCTGTCCATAACACCAGTGTTCTCCCAGTGAAAGGAAAAAGAGAGGATGAAAGAAAGGAGAGACCTAGTGGTTCCAGACATGGTGGGAAGGTGGAGCAAAATGTTCCTGTGGTGGGAATGTGCTTCAGATCTTTTGAAGTCTGTGCTGTGTCTCATGTCCCAGACCAGGTCCCTGCAGAAACACCAGGCTGAGCATGCAGCACCTCCACCTGTGCCCCTAGATTGTCACCACTGCTCATCCTGGACAATAGCACTGCTCTCCTGAGGCCAGAGCAATGGCATCAGTGGCTCTGAGTCACCACCCTGGAGCCATGGGCTGTCCCTCCAACAGAGCACCCCGGCCGGGGCACTCGGGACTCACTTTCTGCACTGCTAAAACTGCCTCGGGGAGCGGGGGAGAGTTGCCAGGGCTGTCACCATGCTGGGCCAACCGGACCCATGACATCCCGGCCAGGGCACCCTGTCCTTGTGCTCTTGCATGGGGACAGGGAAGGATGCCAGGCTGCCTTGTGCAAACTAAATATCTGGGTGGAAGCTGGTGTCTGTGTAAGCCCATGAAACGCCGCTTCTCCCCACTGCAACATGTGCTCCCTCCTGCAATGGGGTTACCACAAGCTGCACAGGTGGGTGCAGCACCTCCATCTACCTCCTGTGGGCAGTGC
Source organism: Merops nubicus (assembly GCF_000691845.1). Taxonomy (NCBI): domain Eukaryota; kingdom Metazoa; phylum Chordata; class Aves; order Coraciiformes; family Meropidae; genus Merops; species Merops nubicus. Next base: position 15,633 of record NW_008614649.1, on the reverse strand, counting down.
CATGGGCCAGCTGCAGCAGGGCTAAGGCCAGGCAGCTAGGGCAAGGAGCA
>NW_008614649.1:0-15531 GCF_000691845.1 Merops nubicus | reverse complement strand
TTTTTGGTTATTCGGGGCCCACTGAGAATGGGCACCCCTGCCGTTTCCCCTGCTGCTTCCCTAAGTCAGCAAGAGCCACCATGGTGCTGCCCCAGCGCCCACGCAGCCTGGTGTGCAGAAGCTCAGTTCTCTCACATGGGTGGGCAACTGGAGGCCCCCAGAGCAGCCTGCTGCACCCTGATGTGGACACAAGAGGAAGGAGAAAAGGCTCCAGGCTCTCTTGCTCAACCCTTCCTTCCCCCCTCCTCATGGATGGGTCCTTCCCAGGTGACAGCTTCGGATGTATGGCAGGAGAGCTGCGGCAGAAGGAAGGCGGTTTGCTCTGGCCATGAAGAAACACTTTCCGCTGAATACCCACCCACAACTGCAGTGTTCACATTTCTGGAAGGGGAAATGCGTGTTACAGATGATACGCAAGCAACCCTGGACACAGTCTCCATCCCAGGCCAGGAGCCACAGGCAGAGGTGGATGCAGGGAGACAGCAAGTCGGGCACAGAAACTCAGGGTTTTGGAAGGATGCAGGGAAGCATTCAGGGCAGGGAGGGAGCCTGGGACTGCAGTCAAGTGACACCCACAGCATGTCATGGAGAGGTGGGAGCAGAGCAAGGGTCTGCCGGCACAATGGCCACTTCCTGGTGGACTGGGGAGGGCAAGAAGCTCAGAGCCTGTGTGGAACCTTCTGCTCTTGCTGAGCAGTTAAAGCAGCTCGGGGTTTTCTTTCCCCACAGTTACCACTAGTTATCAAGTGCTTTCATGTCTCACCTCCAACCTGGCTTCACCTCTCATGCAGCTGAGCAGCTTGCACCTACCTGACCATTTGATTTGGGTGTTCGATGCTTTGAGAACAAGCCCCTGTAGAAGCCTCACATTAAACTGGAGAGCGTGACCCACTGTGATGCTCCAAATTGAGGCCATTGCACCCAGAATGAAGCCACTTATTGGGCCGGGGCCAGGTGTAGCTGCTGCAGTGGGAGCGTTTTCGCACAGTGCAGTTCAGCCCACTCCTTGGGAGGTCAGGCCCAGAGGCTACTGACACCCCCATGGACAGGCGTTACTGTTCTTGCCAGCATCCAGCCATTGGCATCACAGCCCTCCTGTTCCCCTTGCAATGGTGCCCTGTGTGTCTCCAGGTTCTACCCTTATCTTGATCTTTCAACAGCCAAGTGCCTGCAGAGGCATCACCCTTTCAGCCTGGGGCAGAGGGCAAACCCACAACTGCCGGGAAAGGAAGGTGGCAGGCATAGGGTGTTGCCCACCCTCATCCCTTCCCACATCAGCTGAGGCTGACAAACCCTGGGCTCATCGTGGGCAGGAAGGATGTGCAAGACTGGCAGCCTTGCGGGGTCTGGCTCGGAGATGAGTTTTGCAGAGGAAACAGGAGCACCATCACCAACCACAAAAAACAGAATCAGCCCCAAACCACTAAGTCTGTGGGGCAGAGCCCAGAGCTGGAGCGAGTGTGTGGAGCGTAGCTGGGTGGCTGCACAGCCTTGCAAGAGCAAGCGGAACTGGTAATCAAGGAGATACGGCTGAGGGGAAGTGTAAGTGCAGGGACAAGAAGAACATCCACTTCTAGGACAAATGCTACAGCTCAGGAAGGACGCAGCAAGAGCTCCCACAAGGAGCCCCTGCTCACTGCTTAGCCACAGCACCATGATGAGGGCATCCTCTGAGACTCCACTGCCAGACCCTGCTTCAGCTGCCAGACATGGGGTGCCAGGCTGAGCGCGGGGCCCTGCCTGGCTCTTGACAGCAGCCTCCGTGCCAGCTCTGATCGATAAGGCAGGACGGGTTGTGCCCTGCTATAACCACTTCTGCTTCCAGGGATGGCATCAGTGCAGCAGATGGCAACGCCAGGCGCCCCGGGCGTGTTTGCTGCAGGGCAGCGTGGGCCCTGCCTGGCTGGCGCCGGACAGCAGGGTGAGGAAGGGGCGAGGAAGCCAGCTCCACCCTCCCCAAGCAGGGCCGCAGGTGGCAGGCATCCTTGGCAGCCAACCCACTCTTCCCAAATTAAACAGCTCATCTGGTGCTGGGACAGGGAGCAGACAGCTTTATTAGGGACTGTTTGTCCTGATACAGGACAGCTCCACAACTAGCTTAGTAACCACCTGATAAGAGGCAGAGGCACGCTCTGTCACAGGAGCACAAAGGGCAATGACCGTCCCCTGTAACACAGGCTGGATGTCTTCAAAATAAAGTCCCCTTCCTTTTCCTCCCTGCTCGATTATGGAGCACATTGAGGGGTACATGGCACCGGCTCTGCCCACTTCCCTCCTGCTAGGTCCTCCTTCTCTGTTCCTGATTGCTGACTTCTGCTGGCACCCCAGTACCATGTGTGGCACTCAAGCCCAGCTTGTGTTGGCTGTTCTCCCCCTGCCAGCCAGTCTGGAGGCAGCCCACAGGGAAGGGGTTTACATAGCACCGGGCCCTTGCTTTGCAAGCTGGATAAGGAGCATTGGCACCCGCAGAAGGGATGAAGCTGGCCAGGCAGGTCTGCAAGCCACAGGGAACACGTGCCCTTTGCTGCTACATCTCCAGTCCACTGGAGATGAGGCCAGCAGGGATATTCTGCTAGAAGTAAATGACCCATCCCTCCAGTCACTCAGTTTGATTAGAAGCAAGGCTTCATTAGTTAGACATAGTGCAAGAGGGATGACAGCTAAGCCACAGGCTATGTATGCTCAAGCAGTACTGCTTTAGAGGGCAGACACAGAGTAGGAAGCACTGAAAGAGCCAAATCTGTGACTGAGGCATCATCTTCATTGATGAGCTGAACAGCAAAGCACGGCATGGCTGGTATGTGCCTGTGGAAAAGCAGCAGTAGCTTCAGGCTCGTGGCAATGGCCAGCCTGAAGCCTGAGCCCATAGCTGCCTGCAGCCTGTCTCCAGAGTGCTGTGGCCACTCCAGGCCTGGACATCCCTTCAGAAGAGCCTGCTACAGGCAGGTATGGGTGGGGAAACACTGAGATTCAGACCAGCCTTGCTCTCTGCTAGCAGCTGAGTGCTGGAGCCAAATGCATTCAGAAAAGGAGAGGAGAAAGAAGAGGATAATCAAGAATGTCTAGGAGCACAGCTGAGGGACTGCATGTCAGGGTAAAGAGAGGCAGAAAAGACATCTGCAGCTGGTTTAACAGATGTCACAACTTCCTGCAAACCCTGGGTTCTCCTACGCTGTTCTGGACCAGCCATCAGTTGGGGCTGCCTACAGTGCTAGAGTAGAGGAGCGTGCTGGGGAAGCCCTTGCACACACCCAGCTGGTGCAATAAGAACAGTTAATCCTACCGTTGTGCCTAGCAGGAGGAGCCCCACAGCAAAGTGTTCATGATCATGAATTAACCACAAAGGGGTTAATCTGGTAACAACCAGGACCAAACCCTATGGAAAAACAAAGCAAGTGCTTCCTAAATAGACAGGAGACAGGTTGTGGTGTGGCAGGAGAGATTTCTGCCTCAGAAAAATCAGCTCAAAGAGCTGCTAACGGGAGCAAGAGGCTAGTGCCAAGCTGAGGGCACAGACCTGCAAGAGATATGGCAAGCAGCAGAAGCAAATGAGTAGCAACTTCAGCAGTAAATCCTGGGAAGTGCTTGGAGAAGAGCTATGGACAGAGACAGCCCTGAAACCTGCAGTTTTGGTAGTCCACACCTGGTCAGTTCCCTCCACCCATCTCCAGACACAGGTGTGGCAGAGCAATGGTGCAGCTCAGCTGAAATGGAAAAAGCAAGCTCCAGGGATGGGCTTTCTCAGGTGACCAGCTTATGCAGAAGAGACATCAATGAGCTTGTCCAATAACTCCAATTTTGACTCTTGCCCTTTGTGAAAAACCCAGCTATAAAAGATGAACACAGAACTTACAGAAGCTCCTTAAATGGCAAGATGAAAACAGAAAACCCTCAATGGTCTTTACTGGCTCAGCTTTCTTAGACTCCTTTCCCTGGACAAAGTGCTAGGTGCTGGCAGCGCTTCCACTGAGCTCACTCCCACTTGTGGTCTGAGATCACTCCAAAGGAGCAGAGAGCAGCAGCCATATGCCCATTTAGGAAGAGGGGAGAAAGTGGAATGGATTCTGACATCTGCCTCAAGACAGCATAGATCTTGTCAATCAAGTCTATAGAAGGCTAGATAAAAATATCGGCCACTGCAGGGCTTCAGCAACTCAACTGCTTCCAGAAGTGACAGAAGAAAGTCTAATCATACAGTAATTCCAAGAAAGCATCTGACAATGCACTGCGAGGTGGCCTTCAGACCACTACAGAACATGGAAACTGAACTTCCTGCTCTCCTAGGGCCCTAGATGGGTTTGAGCAGGGAGGGAAACTATCCCATCTGCCCAGGTGAGACTGGAGCAGCAGGATGGTGTGGGATGCAGTCGCTGCTGTGTTCTAGGTGACAGAAACTGAAGCCAGACACCAATGGAACGTTTGGATGTCACAGAGACTGTTGTGAAGAGCTGCTGTGCTCAGTATCCAAAGAAAACAGGCACCAGGTCACTGAATGACAAATACATGTCTTTAAAGAAATCAGGATCACCTTGACCTAGAGATTTTGTCACTAAGGATTCAGCTGTGGGCAAACTTGCCTTGACGCTGTGGGTGGAAGACTCACAGCAAGACAGAGACACTGCTCTGGAGAAAGCAGAGAGCAGAGCAGGAAAGGTCCCCGCTTAGGGTATCAGATCCCACCCTTAATGTAACACAGGTCCCTTTCCATCTTTCCAGGGAGCTCCAGCTGTGTTGAAACACTCCACAGGGTCTCACCTCTTGCTCTTCACTGGGCAGGGTGCAGAGACCCTGGGACACAGCAAGCCCAGGCCAAGCCGCACTTTTTAAGCTGCATTTATCTCTGTGCAGGAGAGGGTGAGACAAGGTAAAGCTGGGTACAGGAAAGAAGCTAGGGGCAGGTACTCCCACCTCCACAGCAGCAACAGCTCCCGCCAGAGGCGTGCCTCCAAGGGCCTGTACAGCCAGTAAGCAACTTGCTGGGGCTGGAAGCCCAGAGGATGCTCACCTGAGGGCAATTGTCACAGGAGAACAACACAACCAGTACCTGCTGTCAGTCTAGGCCCCTCTGGGCCTCGTTTCTTGATTCCTGTGTGGGAGCCAGGCAGGTGGAGATTAGTCTAGCAGCCCATCAGCACCCATCCTGAACAGGATAGGGAGAATGGATCAAAACCTGTGAGATATTGGGGAACCCCGGAAGCTGCTGCAAAGCTAATATGTAAGACCTTACAGAGACATTACAGCAGTGCAAGATGATGAAACAAGGAAGATGTGACAATTCAATAAATATAAGCTTTTATTACAATAGAAAATAGTAAAACTCATGTTAAAATAGACTCTTGCTTTTGGACCGCTCAGAAAGCCTAAGCTTCACTTTTATTTGCCAGTGCCCACCAGGGTCCTGACCCCTAAGTGATGAGCAACATATTTCTGTGGACACATTTCTGTGGTAGGAGGCTTACAGCTCCTCCCTCCCCAGTGACAGTGAAAAGACTACAGCAGCAGACTGAGCCCTGGCCCACCGGGCAGGCAGCTGAGGGCTCTCTGTGGGCTTGAGTACAACATGCCTCATCCCCTTGTGCAGTCAGGCTCCTGGAAGCTGTGGACAAGAGGCAGGGTGAGGAAAAGGTAAATAATAATAAAAAAAATCAGCAGCACATAATGGCAGCTGTTCTGAGACAGCTAGGAAGGCAGCAAATACACCTGCTAGAAAGACCACAGGACCAAACTGCCTCTGTCCTGCTGTTTGCCTAGGACCACTGTGTGACTCGATGAACATGCTCTGGCCTGGCTCCCCTCTTCCTTCAGTGACATTTCATATGACCCTGAAGGAGACTAGCAGACACTGCAAAGTTAAAACTCTGAGTAGCTTATGCAGTATCACAAAGAACACCCTCCACCTCCTCCTTCCATGGCCAGCCCAGTGCAAGTGAGTGACTGTGCAGTCTGGACCCTCGTGTGCTCCCCTCCTCCTCACCAAAAAGGGCCAGGGGCAAGAGCAGAGTAGAAAGCAGAGGCCACAGGACAGCAAGGTCAGATGGGAGTGGGAGACATTTGTGCACCGCTTCCAGCACAGCAGTAGCCTTGGCTCCAAGTCACGCCTGGCTACAGCCAGCAGGCTCACTCCAGTCCCTCATACACAGCCCTCCGCAGCTCAATCGAGAACATCTCCTCCCAGGGCTTGCGGATCCACTCCACCAGCTCCACCAGGAGCTCGGGACACTCTGTACGGATGTGCCAAGTGCTCTCCACCTTCAGCACCTGGGAGGGAGGAAAGAGAGGGGGGCAGATGAGCAGGGCTTAGCCTGGAAGGTACTGATCAGCCCTGAGCAGATTCCCCAGCACAGCTGCCAGCTCCCCCCAGTTCCTAAGTGACATCCTCCTCCTCCCTCTCTGCTGCTCGCCGTGGAAGTGTCCCTGCATGACTTCTGTACAGCAGCAATGCGCTGTGCTACCCTGCCTCTGTGGTGCAAGGCCCTAGGTTAGGATGGGAGATGACAGCCTGAACAGGATCCGAGCACAATCCAGCCCCCAGCTTCTTTTGAGACCCACGACCACCTCCTGGTTACCTCATCATAAAGCATCAGCTTGATGTCACATGGACAGAGGCGATAGGTTATGACATTGCTAACGCTGCTGATCGGCTGCTTCTCCTTCAACTGGATGTTGCTCCTAGAAGGCATTTCTGCCTCATGGTCTTCATCGACGGAGGGCTGCACCTGCCACTGGTGATTCTCCTCCAGCAGAAACAGCATGCTTCGGGTGCTCAGCAGGGTCACAGGGAAAGCAGATGCCCCTAAAAGGATATGAAGGAATAGGAGAGACTTTGCTGAGAGCCTGAGTCACCACAGAACCAGCTTTGCTTTCCATTCCTCCCCTGGGGAAATCCTTTCCAGCAACAGTAACTGGGTGAACAGCCTTATCCAGCTTCCTGGCTGAAGAGGGGAAGCAGGGTAGCTAAATGTGGCTGGGCTTGACCAGCTTATCCAAACTCACTGCAGGACCATGCATATGGAAGACCATCGCCCAGCAAGCCCTGCCCAGCCTGTGTCCTCATGTGAGGCAGGAAAAGACATTCGAGTCCTTTCATCACTTAAACAACACTGTACTACTACTCAGTCAAAAGTTGGCAGCTCCAGCTAAAAGGTCGCCTTTTTTTGGTCTGAATTCATCTGGCTGCAAATATCTGATGGCTGGAACAGAAAGTACACATATAAAGTTTAATAAACCAAGTTGGGATGTGTCATAAGAATGGCACTGTGGCAGGAAGAAAAGCAGTTTTCATAAACTGTAAGGAGCACAAACATCATCCAGCTGATTTCAGCGGATGCAAACGAAAAGTGCTAGAACTTGGGAATAAGTCAGAGGCACAGAAATAGGGAACCACTGCCAGAACTTGCTGAGGTCACAGGGGATCACAAGCTGCTACAGCAACCTGTAGGTTTTCTCGGCACACCTCACTCTCAGGAGTTAATAAGAATATCAGAAATGGGATGTTTAATTACTCCTGTCTACTTGTCAATGAGGCCTCAGCTGGAACTGTGTCCACTTTTGGGCACCATAGTCTAGAAAATGATAGAATGGCTTAGGCTGGAAGGAACCCTAGAGATCATCTAACCCAACGTCCCTGACACAGGTAGGAATGCCTCTCAACTAGACTAGGTTGAAAAAAGGAGAAAACTCTAGGGTATAAACCCCACACTTTAAGTTCTTCTTCCCAGAGGCTATTTGTTCAGCTTGTAGAAACCAAGAAACATATTTCCCACAGATTCCTTCTGATTTCCATTCTCTCACACCTCCCCAGTGGCAAGCAAGGGTGCAAGAGCAATAACAAATTGGTCAGAATGCGATTAACAGCTAGGTTACTTTTTCCAGTGTCCCAAGCTAAGAAGACACTGGAATTGTTCACTGAAGACTCAAATCCAAGGTTTAGCACATCTAGCCCTCAGCAACCCCTGGAACCGAACCTGATGGGCTCCAGCAGGCTGCCTCCTGTCCTGTTGTCTTGGGTTCCAGACACCTGCTTCTGTGTTTGCAAACCAAGGAGCCTTCCAGCTGCTCACACAAACCAGCTGTGTGTATGACCCCTCAGCATTCCCTCAGCTCAAGGCTATGATCCAGCCTTTATCTAATCTCCAGCTTCCCAGAAACCATTCCAAGTTGTCACCAAACTTGTCGTGCAAGACCAACCGCCCCTAGAGCCTGGGCTTCCATGCAGAAAAGGGCTGGGAGACTCGCTGGATACACAGGAAGCAGCATGCTGCTATCCTCTGTATTTCAACACTAAAAAAAAAGAGCCCTCACCCATGTCCCCATGCCACCTCACTGCTGGACCAATGGCCCAGCTCTTTCCCACAGATTGTACACTAAAAACATGAGCATGCAAGCAGACAGCACAAGGAGTGGGACACCTGGTCACTGAGATCTCCTGTACCTTGCATCAGGTAGCCCAGGAGGTAGAAGAAACAAGTGTCATCTGCAGCTGCAGAAACTGTGGTCTTGGAGTCCAGCAGAGGCCTGAAGGAGATACAACAGTGGGGTGACCAAAGTAGCACTCCAGGTTAAAACACTAGTTTCCAGTCCAGGCTTGCTGTCAGCTAACTACTGTTAAGTGTCCTCTTGGAGAATGGAGGGACCCATCTCTTCCAGATGCTGTAAAATTCCTCTCTCATATCACTCTGCCTACCACCTTGCCAGCTGGGAACTAAAAGCTTCTTGCAAGGGAGGAGGCTGCCCTATGCCTCCCCCCTTTTCTTCCCTCCATTGTATTCTGCTGAGGCTGCTAACCTGAAACCCCAACCTCTCAGGGGCGGTTCTTACCATAGCCAATGTTGTGGATTCATTTCCACAGTGGAGATTTCCTTCACCTTACTCCTGTGCTTAGCAGGCAGTTCTTGCAGGAGATCTAAAGAGGGGGAGAAGGCAGACAGATTTTGTCGCAAGCCCAAGGGCAGTACACAACAGCTCAGGATAGTTCTCTAGTCTACAGAGAGGCACTGGAAGTTTTAACACCAGTGGGCTTCTCCTCCAACATTTTTCAGAGCTGGCAAGAAGTAAATTTCCAACATACATTCAAATACAGCTCTTCTTGTTGCTATCCAAGAGCAAATCTTCCAAAAGCCTCTCCCCATCCCAGCCCCTGTTACAGTTCTACACTTACATGTCAGGGTCTGCAGAAATTGGTCACAGCAGCTTTGGTTCCGGATGAGCAGATTGTAGGAGGCTTTTGGGTTCTCAAACTCCACTCGCAAACTCTGGTGGCAGAGCCCCACTTCCAGATGGGAAATATCAGACAGGTAGTGAGAGTCATTCTTCTTCAGCCAGTCTGCAGGTTGCCCCCTAATCACAGAGCAGAGTCCTCAGCTTCAGCAGGGTGCCCCATCTCCTTTCCCACATCAGATTACAGCAAGACATCTTGCCAGAAGAGCCTTTGCATGGTGCCACACCTCCAGGGTAAGGCTAGCACAGGCTGGCACTATATAGCACTCATAGCCTTGCTCCAGGGTCTCACTTGCCACTGTTCTCCTCACCTGATAGCCCCAGTGACTTCCAGCACATAAATCTTGAGATCAGAGGCAACCAGGATTGAGAGGAACTCTCCTTGTCGGCCAAACTTCACCATGACCACCTAGAGCACAGAGAAGGTGGGTCATAGCACTGGCTTGTCCCTTGCCAGCCCACCCATGGAAAGAACTGACTCAACCACACGTCTGCTCCCTTCACATCCCCCAGTCTCTGGGATGCCACCCCAGTGCAGAACTTGCAAAGTGACAAGAAAGACAGCAAAGGAACTGTAGGAGTGGTGCTGTGGGAGCTCACCTTGAGGAAGCACTGGAACTCCTCAGCATTCTCCTCGAAAACTTCCATATCCAGGTACAACTTCAGGCGATGATCCACAGAATGGAAGTCCCTTGTGTTCAGGATGCCATTTACAGCTAAGGAGAGCAAAGGGTAGGATTGACACTGCCCAGTGACCAAGGTGCTGCCCAAACATGCAGACTGGTGTCAGGGCTGCAGTTTCACCCCCTTTGCACTTCTGTTTCCATCAAGTCTCTCCTCAAGACAAAGGGCCAAAGACAGGGCTTTCCAGGCCGCAGGCCTCAATGTGGAGACACGAGGAGACTCAACCACTCCCAACACTTGCTTTTTCAGACATATGAAGCTTTGGTCTAACCCATCTTTAATCTCTGCTCAGCTGTTTAGTCACAGAAGGACATTGCTTTACTTCCAGATTTGTCAGGAGGGCAATTCTTTATCACAAAGCCAGAACGACATTTCTCATTTCAGCTGATGTCATCTCAGGTCAACTTTTTAAACTCCAACTTTGACTGTGGTGAGGCTAAAGGGGACTGAGGAAGACACCAATAAAATCGCTGAAGAACATAATTAGGTTTGTCATGCAACTGCATGACCAAATAATTTATACGCGATGCTGCCTGAGAGTACACACTTCCCAAAAGAACCTGGTCTCCACCAGAAACAATATACTAATCAACTTCTCCTCAGCATGAACTTTTTCATGGGCTCAGTTATACACTGGGACCTTGCAATTTGGCCCAAAAGAAGAGACTCTCACACTTCAAGTGTAGAAGAGTGAACATGGCAATCCTAAATACTGGTCCTAAACAAACTCCTCTTCAGAGGTACAGCATTCTTGAAAGGCTAGGGGAGATTTCTACAGATCAAGAAGCTGATTCCAGCTTCAGTAAATCCTAAATTGATGCCCAAGCAAAGGCAGTTTGCTACATCAGAAATCCAATGCCCTTCACAACAAGCATTTGTGGACCTCCTAGTAAATGCGATCTTGCATGACAGTTCTCACACAGCCAGCACAGAGTCTCTTCTGTTGGACAGGCTTTGTCATCTGAAGTTCACAAAGACCACTGACAAAAGCACAAGTAACTGTAGATCCACTAACCAGAGCCTCCTACAAACACAGCAGCTTCACACTGCAGTTAAGCCAGAGAATAAAGAGAGAAATTGTGAACAGTCTTCTCCAAAGGCTATTGGCAGCTCACTGGCAGCTCACTGGTGCCGCTGGAACCCAGTGTGTCTGCAACGGAGCAGTGCAGCTCTGAGAACAAAACCCTACCACTCGCAGTCTGAGCAGTACTAGGGATTAGGAGCTGACTCAGCTTTACCTAACTTCAGACATGAGGATTGCACAGGGAGGGGAATGAAAAACTGTTCACAAGAACCACGGTGAGTGCAGCTCACGCGTGATGACCCCTTCCCCATCAAAGAGGAGGCAGTGACTCCACGAGCAGCAGCAGTAAAGCTCAGCACCAAGCTGTGCACACGCCCCTAAAACCTGCAGAGCTCTTACTCACAGGGACTGAGATTCCACGTTTCCTCAGGCTCGGAGTTCAAAGAAAGCTGGGAAGGAGTGGGCCCACGAGAAACACTGTAACGGTAGCTCCCCATCAAGCTGCCCCCATTGGTGTCCGTGTGGCTGAGGGACAAGTACTGGCTCCTCAGGCTCAGCTCCTTCTTCCCACAGCCCCCATCCGACCTGCGGGAACGGAGAGTGCCGTCGTGCTCGCCACTCAGCGCCGGGGCCCTGGTGCTGCTGTCCACCTCTGGGCTGTCCCCCTCGCCGAGGTAGAACTGCCCACTCCCGCTGGCCAGGACAGGCGCTTCCTCTGGGCCCTCCTGCTGACTGCCTCCCTCCAGGACAGAGTCCGACAGGTCCTCACTCGTGCTATCGGGGCCAAGCGGCAAAGGTGTGCTGGAGTACACCTCTGAAGGCAGGATGACCACGTGGTCACTGGAACAGCTGGGACAGGCTATGGGCTCACCAGCTACTGCAGCATCTGTGGAAGATTTTGTCAGAGATAAAGAAAAACGGAACAGCTCTCCCCCAGCAAGATTTCACTTTTATTTTAACTCTGCAAACCACAAACCATCCCTTTCAAAGCAGACAATGATTAGTCTGACTCGAGCAGCTTGCTGACCAACTCTGTTCTGAGTCATGACCTACAAACCTCTCCTCACGAATCAATGAGAAATGCTGTATCAGTGCCAACATCCACCTGAAACAGCTCTGCTCAGATTTAGAGTGACCAGTGTGTGCTGTGGTTGCAACCAAAACTACATCAGGGCTTTATCTCATAACTTTACTTTGTGTCCACAAGTGCTCATATAGCCTCTGCAGCCAAGCTCATGACCAGTCATTTCAACCTTCCTTGGCCACCTCCATTCCCAGTTTTTTCCAAAAAAGCCACAAGCATGCCATGTCCCCTCTCCTTCTATTCCCATCCTTCCTGACTCCCACTCTTCCCATTCCTGATGCTTCACCCATATCATAGCAGACTTCCAGATACATCCTGGGACTCCCGCTACCCTGTCCAAGAGCAGAAAGTGCTGCAGCCAGGACGGCACCTCTGCCCTCACTGCAGTACTTCAATCCCAGCACACTTCATCAAATGGGCAGCATCTTCTGAGCTAAGGCTGGGCACTCCCCACTTCAGATATAAAGGCAGCTTTCAAAAACTCAGGAACCACAAGTTGCCTGTTCAGCACTAGCCATGTCTCAGCCAAAATACCACATCTAGTTTCAGCCACCCAGAGTTTTTTTTAGAGTACAAAGGAGACCAGCAAGAATAACTGCGCTGGACAAGATATGACTGACAACCAAATTATCTAGGAAGTTGAGCTTATTTAGTCTAGAGGACAGAAGACAGGACTGGTTGTGGGGGGAGAACATGGCCCTCAAGTACAACAAGGGATAAATCATTCTCTGTAAGGGGAAGCAAGGCTGGGCTTAAGATCACAGCCAGGGAGACTTCAGTAAAACAACCAGTACCCAAAACGATGTTTAACAGCCAGGGTTTTTCCTGAAATACTGGAGAAGATTCCCCAGAAGCCTCTGTTAGCAAAGGCCCTTTAGAACAAATTAATCTCTATAGCAGAACTGACTGCAGTTTCAACAAGATGAGAAGTTACATGACCTTTAATGCCTGTCCCAGACTTCACATTTCTGTGGACCATCTGCAGTTTCCAGCACCCCAATATTTTCCCAGACCCCAGGCCACCCACAACACAGGTGCCATTTGCTTAACCTTAAAACAGTGCCTTATTCCTGCTAGTGAAAAAGGCAAGTTCTCACTTCAGGTGAGAGCACATCCCACAACATGTTTTAATTCCAGTACAGCCAAGGTATCACCTTCTCCTATACATTCCATACTCTGCATCACAGCTGCCATTCTGGCAGTCCACCTGGGCATTAGCAAGCATCCTTTTTCTGGGCACTACATCCTACCTTGACCTGAGGCAGCTAGGGTCTCCAGGATTTTGGCATCTCCAGCATCTGAAGGATAGGAACCTTGGCACCAGGACTGTGAAAACTCTTGCTTGCATTTCAGGCACTGGAGCTTCATGGATCCCTTCTGCTGGTCCTGATTTCGCCGATTCTCCTCAACAGCTGGGGACAACACTTCAAGGACACACTAGAAGTAGCAGCACAGGGAAAAGAGTGCTAGGGGGTAGCTACAACTATCCTAACAAAAGCAAGCCCCTAGCATCAGCAAGTTTCCTCACATGCCTCATTACAGACAGCAAGGGGTGCCAGGCCATTTCCCAGCTAACAGAGTAGCACAGCCAGTCAGTGCAAGGCTTGCCAAGGGCACGGAGCTTCACTGCAGAAGACCAAGAGAACTTGGTTTTGCAGGTCTGTGACTTGTACTTACAAACTGACAGGAAACCTGTCTCCCTGGAACGCTGGTCTCAAAGGTCCTATCTATTTGTGCCTTCTCTGTAACAACTTAACTGTAAGACCTGAGCTGCTGTAGCATTGACAGTCTCACTGTCCAGGGGCAAAGTACAGATGAGTGCATCACTCAACACTCAGGAAACACTACGTTGCCCAAGCACAACAAGTATGGATCATTAACTTGACTAGTTTTTCTCCTCAAGAAGGAGAAAACTGCAAGGCATTCTCCTTAAGAGCACCCTTTATGCTCGAGGAGCTCCACTGCCCATGGCCATACTCACAGGGCCCTCCACAGGTTATCTGTGCAGCAGGAGTAATCCTGAGCTTACAAGCCAGACATGGGCTGCCACAGGGCAGCAGATGCAGCTGTGCTCTGGGAACAGCGGCCTGTGCTGCCTGGAAGAATTCAGTGTTTTCCAGTAAGAGCGTCCCCCTCCCCAGGCTTGCCCCCCCAGCCTCCCCCACCTGCAGACACCGCTCCGGGCAGTCGTCGAGCACCACGTATCTGCGCTTCTGCCGGTCCTTGCGAATGTAGCTGAAGTGCAACGTGAGCACGGGGAAAGCTCGCTCCAGCTCCTGCAGGAGACAGCAGACACCACGTCTAGGAAGAAGGTGCAGCATCCAGTACACAGAACACGTTTGTTTGCAAATGGCTGAAATAGGGCCATACAGGCACTGAGTTTAGTAAGCCCTGAGTAGCAGTCCATAGCTGATAGCATCTGGGAGCCTGATAAAATGGGCATAAATAAATAAATGAAAAACATAAGCTCGTAAGCGCTGAGGACAACAGTAAGTTTCAAGGCCCAGACCAAAGCATTTCAAACAAAAAACCTTTTCACAAAGGTATTTCAGAAGAACATCATGCCACAAACATTCAAGGTATAAGGGCAGGAAGAAAAAATGAATCAGAGTTTTGGGGGAAAACAGTATTAGAGAAGCCTGCGAAAATGTCCATGCACACGTTAAAATCCTACCACATGGAAAAAGATTTCCAAACTCCCTTTCAAAAGAACTACAAAAGCAAAATGGGGCTGGTAAGTCTAAAGCTCACACCTAGAGTGGATGGAAAACTGCCCACTGAGCTATCAGCAGCTTTCTAAACATCACGCTGGGCTCAGCGATGATGTCCAAGTCCAAGAAAGTGCAATCCACACACAGTCCTCCAAGCCCAGAGCGACACCCCAGAAAGCAAGGGATGGGAAGGAGGTCTCCATTTCATTTAAGCTCCCCTTGAGAGTCTCTTGTTCCTGCACTCTGGAACAAGTCCAGCCATCGTCTTTTTAACTCCAGCTTTGGAACAGAATTGGTGCTGGCTTCTGCCATGTTATCACAGGTACTCTAAGCAACACAGGTGCTCTTAGATACATGTGCAGAGTGGAAGAGCTCTTTGCAGGAGCTAGGAAAAGATCAGCAGGGTCCTCTAAGAGAAGCCCAAATCCAGAATGCTGTCCCACACAGGGAGTAAGATGCCAAAGGTTCACACTGAGGCATAACTCACCATCCTTCTCCAGTTCATCTCAGAGGTCTCCACCTTCTGCAGGCATTTCAGCTCCAGCTTGTGGAGGACTCTGGCAGCCTTCAGTTCCACCTCAATCACATGCTTAGCTGTGACTCGCAGGAAGATCCAGTCTGGCTCTGGGTCCCCTTCACCTTCTATTTGACTCACCAGCACTGGCTGGCAAAGGTCCACTGCCAAACGAGACACAGTACAGGTCAGTACAATTCTTAGAATTCCCACAGTACTAGGCAGTACAATAAAGCTTCAGGGGGATATCACATCTGATCCATCTATTCACAGAATCGTAGAATGTCTGGGCTGGAAG
>NW_008614648.1:0-1764 GCF_000691845.1 Merops nubicus | reverse complement strand
CTCGCGAGAGCTGGGGCCGCGCGCCGCTCCCGCCTCAGTGCCGGTCTGAGGGGGGTCCGCGGGAGGGAGCGCGCCGGGTCTGGGCAGTCCCACGCACTGGCGATTTCCTAACGAGAAAGGATTTTATATAGAAGTTATTTATTTAGTTTTAAAAATCCTCAAGCTATTTAAAATAGTATAAATTTGTTCTGGAGAATTGTCCTGCAAAACCAATGGAAATTTCTCGTGATTCTTCAAGAAATTATTCATGGAATGGCTTAGGTCAGAAGGGACCCTGGAGATCATCTAATCCAACCTCCCTGGATGCCTCTCAACTAGACTGGGTTGCTCAAGGCCTCATCCAGCCTGGCCTTGAACACGTCCAGGGAGGGGGCATCTACAACCTCTCTGCACAATCTGTTCGAGAGTCTTGACACCCTCGTACTGAAGAACTTCCCAAGATCCAGTCTCATTTTAATCTCCAGTATTTTAAAAAACATTTCTCCTTGTCCTGTCTCTGGACACTTGTGAAAAGTCCCTCTCCAGCCTTCCTACAGCTTCCCTTCAGGTATTCATTAAAAGCTACAAAGTCATAGCAGCTTGACCATTACATCCTATATGAATACCTATGTTAGGTCATACACAAAGAGCTTTTTAAAATAAACCAAATAATGCAGTGGCTTAAAGTGTACATTTGAAAGCAGGAAGGCGTGGGTCTGATGTAGGGCTAATAAAATACAATCTAGGTTGTAAAACGGCTGTGCTGGCTGAAGATAATGAGGTCTGTGACACGTCTGAGAAACTACAGAAGGAACTAAGGAAGTCATAACTTACACCAGCCTGCGTGGCTGTCAGAAACCAAAAAGCACAGCAAGAGCAACTGGTTCTAACTAACTAGCATCTCAGTCAGAAGACAATAGAGGTAGAAAGTTTACTGAGGAGGAAGACTTGGAGCCTTCATCAAAAGTCCACGAAAGGACGCTCTTGGACCACCTGAGGACTTCAATGCGGATGTGGAAGTAGTCAGTAAATTATGTGAATGAACTCTCTGGAAAAGCTATGGATATGTTAATCACTGTCATGAATATGTATGTATAACTGACATATAAGCTTGGAGTTTAACTTTCAGAGGCCTGCGCATGTTAGGCAGACTGATCCCCTGTGCACCCAGCACTGCAATAAAGAATACCTGCTTAATAACCCTGGTTATTAAGTCTTCACCACGTCAAGTCCAGATCCAAAAGTAAAACCAGAAATTATTATGGTTACATTAAATAACACTAAATAACACCACAATATACTAAATAACATTACAGAAATTTTAAGAAGTGTACAGTAGGAGCTTTTAGGATAATTCTGGAGTGATACCAGAGTGCAGTTCTGGATTCAGTTTAATCTCTCTCCATGTAAAAGTGGCTATGAATGAAGCAAGAGCTCCTAGTTTTTCAGCAGAGAATTGCAGTACGCTTGTATAATGCCTGAATCAAGTACAAAAGAAAACAGCTGTATTTGTTGGCCTAGAAATTCAGCAATAGGGCAGAGTAATTTCTCATACTGCAGATCCATATGGTCCCCTTTATCGTTTCCTTATTTTGTGTCAGGCTTTGAAACAGGTTTGAGGGGAATATGTGTCATGCTATTATTGAATATTTACAAAACATTCTTATGTTAGTCTTTAGAAAAATCAAAACCTTTATTTTCATCATCAGGAAGCACAAAAGCTCCTGTTGACGTGTGGAAACAGACTCCATAGCCCAGAAGGTTATATAGTAGGTGTGTTTATTG
>NW_008614647.1:0-1901 GCF_000691845.1 Merops nubicus | reverse complement strand
CGCGTCCTTGGCATGTCCTTGGCACATACTTGGTGTGTCCTTGGTGTGTCTTTGGTGTGTCCTTGGCACATCCTTGGCATGTTCTTGGTATGTCCTTGGCATGTCCTTGGCATGTGCTTGCCACATCTCAGAGTTCTTACACCCATGTCTTTCCTGTGTCCTTGGTGTGTCCTTGGCACATTCTTGGCATGTCCTTGGTGTGTCCTTGGTGTGTCCTGGGCACATCCTTGGCATGTCCTTGGCATGTCCTTGGCATGTCCTTGGCATGTCATTGCCACGTCCTTGGCATGTTATTGGCATGACCTTGGCACATCCTTGGTACATGCTTGGCATGTCCTTGGCATGTGCTTGACACATCCTTGGCATGTTCTTGCTATGTCTTTGCCTCAGAGGTTTTACAGCCATGTCAGTCCCGTGTCCTTGGCACGTCCTTGGCACATACTTGGCATGTCCTTGGTGTGTCCTTGGCACATCCTTGGCATGTTCTTGGCATGTGCTTGGCACGTCCTTGGCATGTTCTTGGGATGTCTTTGGCACATTCTTGGCACGTCCTTGGCACATGCTTGGCGTATCCTTGGCACATCCTGGGCACATCCTCACCATGTCCTTGGCATGTCCTTGGCACGTCCTTGGCGCCTCCTTGGCACATCCTTGCCACATCCTTGGCATATCCTGGGCATGTCCTTGGCATGTCCTTGGCATGCCATTGACACGTCCTTGGCACATCCTTGGCACATCCTTGGCATGTCCTTGCCATGTCCTTGGCACGTCCTTGGCAAGTGGCATGTCCTTGCCACCTCCTTGCAACATCCTTGGCATATCCTGGGCATATCCTTGGCATGTTCTTGGCATGTCCTTGGCATGTTCTTGGGATGTCTTTGCCATGTCCTTGGCACATCCTTGGCATGTCCTTGGCGTGTCCTTGCCACGTCCTTGGCACATCCTTGGCATGTCCTTGGCACATCCTAGGCGTGTCTTTGCCACCTTCTTGGCACGTCCTTGGCATGTCCTGGGCACGTTCTTGGCATGTTCTTGGCACATCTTTGGCAAGTCCTTGGCATGTTCTTGGGATGTCCTTGGCATGTCCTTGTAATGTTCTTGGCATGTCCTTGCCATGTCTTTGCCATGTCTTTGCCGTGTCCTTGGCACATCCTTGGCACATCCTTGGCATATCCTGGGCACGTCCTTGGCATGTCCTCGCCATGTCCTTGGCATGTCCTTGGCACATCCTTGGCGAGTTCTTGGCAAGTCCTTAGCATGTCCTTGGCACATCTTTGGGATGTCCTTGGCATGTCCTTGGCATGTTCTTGGCACATCCTTGGCACATCCTTGGTATGTCCTTGCCACCTCCTTGCCACCTCCTTGGCATGTTCTTGGCACATCCTTGACACATCCTTGGCATATCCTGGGCATGTTCTTGGCATGTTCTTGGCGTGTTATTGGCACATCCTTGGCACATCCTCGCCATGTTTTTGCCACGTCCTTGTCACGTCCTTGGCATGTCTTTGCCGTGTCCTTGGCACGTCCTTGGCACATCTTTGGTGTATCCTTGGCACATCCTTGCCATGTCCTTGGCACATCCTTGGCATGTCCTTGGCGTGTCCTTGCCACGTCCTTGGCACATCCTTGGCATGTCCTTGGCGTGTCCTTGCCACGTCCTTGGCACATCCTTGGCATGTCCTTGGCGTGTCCTTGCCACGTCCTTGGCACATCCTTGGCATGTCCTTGGCGTGTCCTTGCCACGTCCTTGGCACATCCTTGGCATGTCCTTGGCGTGTCCTTGCCACCCTTTGCATGTCCTTGCCATGCCATTGGCATGTCCTTGGCACGTCCTTGGCACGTCCTTGGCATGTTCTTGACATGACCCTGGCACATCCTTGTCACCTCCTCACCCTATTTTT